>NW_026654861.1:0-7976 GCF_009828535.3 Hylobates moloch
CGAGGGTCCGTGGCTTCATTCTTGAAGTCAGTGAGACCAAGAACCCACCAATTCTGGACACATTTTGGTGACCTGAAGGGCCTATTGCCTATCACCAAGCGGTGAGACCATTGCCTATCACCGAGCAGTGAGACTGTTGCCTATCACCAAGCAGTGAGTACCACTGGACCCCTTTCGCTTGCTATTCTGTCCTATTTTTCCTTAGAATTCAGGGGCTAAATACCAGGCACCTGTTGGCCAGTTAAAAGTGACTAGCACGGCTGCTGGACTAAAGACATGGGTGTTAGGCTTTTTGGGAAAGGGCTCTCTAACAACCCCCAACTTTTCGGAGTTGGGAGCGTTGGTTTGCCTGGAACCAGCTTCTGCTTTTCCTGTGCTTCTGGGCTGAGCTGAGGGTTGACAGAGAGGAAAACCGGGGTCCTGACAAGCTCCAGGGTCCTGACAAGTTGGTTGACCCTGTGGCCATGAGTGGAACTCTCAAAGGCATGTTGCCCAAGAGAGACTCACCCATCTATCCTATCTATCCTGACCCTTGCCCCCTGGGTCCTAGTGCCTGCCAGACAAACCTCTCGCCTCTCTTCTCTGAGGCTAGTACTGCTTCTAAAATCGCTCCCTGTCTATGGTGCTTTTCCAGTTTCTCCTATAAGAATGACTTCTAGTATAAACTCCAAGACTCTGTTACCTTCTTTAGGCACCCTGGCTCACCAATCAGAAAGACATAATTTTTGCCCAAAGCCCCATTGTAGGGGGGACTACCCGGAATTTTAGGATCCATCCTCAGACTAACAGGCCTAACAAAAGCTATTCCTGAAGCTAGGATATGGGGAGCCTCAGAAATTGTATCCTTCCTATTCATATAAGTGAAGACAAAAGGTGTCACTACTCCAACCCTGGGGATCCCTTCCCTCCCTCAGGGTATGGCCCTCCACTTCATTTTTGGGGCACAACATCTTTATAGGACAGGGGTAAAGTCCCAATATTAACAGGAGAATGCTTAGGACTCTTAACAGGTTTTCGAGAATGTGTCAGTAAGGGCCACTAAATCCGATTTTTCTCAGTCCTCCTTGTGGTCTAGGAGGACTGGCAAGGGTGAAGGTTTTTGAGAATGCATCGGTAAGGGCCACTAAATCCGACCTTTCTTGGTCCTCCATGTGGTCTGGGAGGAAAACTAGTGTTTCTGCTGCCGCATCGGTGAGCACAACTATTCCGATCACCAGGGTCCAGGGACCATTGCGGGTTCTTGGGCAGGGGCTGTTTCTGCTGCTCTGTCAGTGAGTGCAACTATTCCAATCAGCAGGGTCCAGGGACCGTTGTGGGTTCTTGGGCAGGGGGAGAAACAAAACAAACAAAAACCACAAGTGGTTTTGTCTTTCAGATGGGAAACACTCAGGCATCAACAGGCTCACCCTTGAAATGCATCCTAAGCCATTGGGACCAATTTGACCCACAAACCCTGAAAAAGAGGTGGCTCATTTTTTTCTGCGCTACGGCTTGGCCCCAATATTCTCTCTCTGATGGGGAAAAATGGCCACCTGAGGGAAGTACAAATTACAATACTATCCTGCAGCTTGACCTATTCTGTAAGGGTGAAGGCAAATGGAGTGAAATACCTTATGTCCAAGCTTTCTTTCCACTGAGGGAGAATACACAACTATGCAAAACTTACAATTTACATCCCACAGGAGGACCTCTCCACTTACCCCCATATCTTAGCCTCACTATAGCTCCCCTTCCTATTAATGATAAACCTCCTCTAATCTCCCCTGCCCAGAGGGAAATAAGCAAAGAAATCTCCAAAGGACCACAACTCCCCCCACCGGGCTATCGGTTATGTCCCCTTCAAGCAGTAGGGGGAGGGGAATTTGGCCCAACCCAGGTACATGTCCCCTTCTCCCTCTCTGATTTAAAGCAGATCAAGGCAGACCTGGGGAAGTTTTCAGATGATCCTGATAGGTACATAGATGTCCTATAGGGTCTAGGGCAAACCTTCGACCTCGTTTGGAGAGATATCATGCTACTGTTAGATCAAACCCTGGCCTTTAATGAAAATAATGCAGCTTTAGCTGCAGCTTGAGAGTTTGGAGATACCTGGTATCTTAGTCAAGTAAATGATAGAATGACAGCCAAAGAAAGGGACAAATTCCCTACCAGTCAGCAAGCCATCCCCGGTATGGATCCCCACCGGGACCTCAACTCAGATCATGGGGACTGGAGTTGTAAACATCTGTTGACCTGTGTTCTAGAAGGACTAAGGAGAATTAGAAAAAAACACATGAATTATTCAATGATATCCACCATAACTCAGGGAAAGGAAGAAAGTCTTTCTGCCTTCCTCAAGCAGCTACAACAGACCTTAAAAAAACATACTCCCCTGTCACCCAAATCACTCAAGGGTCAATTGATTCTAAAAGATAAATTTATTACCCAGTCAGCCGCAGATACCAGGAGAAAGCTCCAAAAGCAAGCCCTGGGCCCTGAACAAAATTTGGAGGCATTATTAAACCTGGCAAACGCGGTGTTTTATAATAGGGACCAAGAACAGGCCCAAAAGGAAAAGCAAGATCAGAGAAAGGCCACAGCCTTAGTCATGGCCCTCAGACAAATAAACCTTGGTGGTTCAGAGAGGACAGAAAATGGAGCAGGCCAGTCACCTGGTAGGGCTTGTTATCAGTGTGGTTTACAAGGACACCTTAAAAAAGAGTCCAGTGAGAAACAAGCTTCCCTCTCATCTATGTTCACAATGCCAAGGCAATCACTGGAAGGTGCACTGCCCCAGAGAACAAAGGTTCTCTGGATCAGAAGCCCCCAACTAGATGAACCAACAAAAGGGCTGAGGGTGCCTGGGGAAAGCCTCAGTTCATGTCATCACCCTCACTGAGCTCCGGGTACATTTAACCATTGAGGGCCAGAAAATTCACTTCTTCCTGGATGCTGGTGCAGCCTTCTCAGTATTAATCTCCTGTCCTGGATGACTGTCCTCAAGGTCCGTTACCATTCAAGGAATCCTGGGGCAGCCTGTAACCAGGTATTTCTCCCAACTCCTCAGTTGTAATTGGGAGACTTTGCTCTTTTCACATGCCTTTCTTGTTATGCCTGAAAATCCCACACCCTTATTAGGGAGGGATATATTAGCCAAAAGCTGGAGCTATTATCTGCATGAATATGGGGAACAAGTTACCCATTTGTTGTCCCCTACTTGAGGAGGGAATCAACCCTGAAGTCTGGGCATTGGAAGGACAATTTGGAAGGGCGAAAAATGCCTGCCCAGTCCAAATCAGGTTAAAAGATCCCAAAACTTTTCCTTATCAAAGGCAATATCCCTTAAGGCCTGAAACTCATAAAGGATTACAGGATATTGTTAAACATTTAAAAGCTCAAGGCTTAGTAAGGAAATGCAGCAGTCCTTGCAACACCCCAATTCTAGGAGTACAAAAACTGAACAGTCAGTGGAGACTAGTGCAAGATCTTAGACTCATCAATTAGCAGTAATTCCTCTATATCCAGTTGTACCCAACCCCTATACCCTGCCCTCTCAAATATCAGAGGAAGCAGAATGGTTCATGGTTCTGGACCTCAATGATGCCTTCTTCTGTATTCCCCTGCACTCTGACTCCCAGTTTCTCTTTGCCTTTGAGGATCCCACAGGCCACATGTCCCAACTTATGTGGACGGTCTTGCCCCAAGGGTTTAGGGATAGCCCTCATCTGTTTGGTCAGGCACTGGCCCAAGATCTAGGCCACTTCTCAAGTCCAGGCACTCTGGTCCTTCAGTATGTGGATGATTTACTTTTGGCTACCACTTCGGAAGCCTTGTGCCAGCAGGCTACTCTAGATCTCTTGAACTTTCTAGCTAATCAAGGGTATAAGGTGTCTAGGTCGAAGGCCCAGCTTTGCCTACAGCAGGTCAAATATCTAGGCCTAATCTTAGCCAGAGGGACCAGAGCCCTCAGCAAGGAATGAATACAGCCTATACTGGCTTATCCTTGCCCTAAGACATTAAAACAGTTGTGGGGGTTCCTTGGAATTACCGGCTTTTGCCGAATGTAGATCCCCGGATACAGCGAGATAGCCAGGCCCCTCTATATTCTAATCAAGGAAACCCAGAGGGCAATACTCATCTAGTAGAATGGGAACCAGAGGCAGAAACAGCCTTCAAAACCTTAAAGCAGGCCCTAGTACAAGCTCCAACTTTAAGCCTTCCAACAGGACAAAACTTCTCCTTATATGTCACAGAGAAAGCAGGGATAGCTCTTGGAGTCCTTACTCAGACTCGTGGGACAACCCCACAACCAGTGGCATACCTAAGTAAGGAAATTGATGTATTAGCAAAAGGCTGGCCTCACTGTTTAAAGGTAGTTGCAGCGGTGGCTGTCTTAGTGTAAGAGGCTCTCAAGATAATACAAGGAAAGGATTTCACTGCCTGGACTACTCATGATGTAAATGGCATACTAGGTGCCAAAGGAAGTTTATGGCTATCAGACAGCTGCCTACTTAGAAACCAGGCACTACTCCTTGAGGGACCAGTTCTTCAAATGCACGTGCGTGGCCCTCAACCCTGCCACTTTTCTCCCAGAGGATGGGGAACCAATCGAGCATGACTGCCAACAAATTATAGTCCAGACTTAAGCCGCCCAAGATGATCTCTTAGAAGTCTCCTTAGCTAATCCTGACCTTAACTTACATATCGATGGAAGTTCATTTGTAGAGAATGGGATATGAAGGGCAGATTATGCCATAGTTAGTGATGTAACCATATTTGAAAGTAAGCCTCTTCCCCCAGGGACCAGCGCCCAGTTAGCAGAACTAGTGGCACTTACCTGAGGCTTAGAACTGGGAAAGGGAAAAAGAATAAATGTGTATACAGATACAAGTATGCTTATCTAATCCTACATGTCCATGCTGCAATATGGAAAGAAAGGGAGTTCCTAACCTCTGGGAACCCCCATTAAATACCACAAGGAAATCATGGAGTTACTGCACACAGTGCAAAAAGTGAAGAAGGTGGCAGTCTTACACGCCAAAGCCATCAAAAAGGGGAAGGAGAGGGTAGAACAGCAGCATAAGCAGCTAGCAGAGGCAGGGAAAAACCAGCAGAAAGGAAAGAGAGAAAGATACAGGAAGTCAGAAAGAGAGAGAGAAGAAGAAAGAGAGTCAAAGAAAAGGAGACAGAGAGAGAAAGAGACAGAAAGTCAAAGAGAAAGAAAGAGAGATGGAAGTAGTAAAGAAAAAACAGTGTACCCTATTCCTTTAAAAGCCAGGGTAAATTTCTGTCTACCAAGCCAAGGCATATTCTTCTTATGTGGAATGCCCACCTGTATCTGCCTTCCCACTAACTGGACCAGCACCTGCATCTTAGTCTTTCCAAGTCCCAACATTAACATTGCCCCAGGAAATCAGACCCTATCAGTACCCCTCAAAGTTCAAGTCCATCAGCGCCGAGCCATACAAGTAATATCCCTACTCATAGGGTTAGAAATGGCTACTGCTACAGGAACTGGAATAGCTGGTTTATCTACTTCATTATCCTACTGCCACACACTCTCAAAAGATTTCTCAGACAGTTTGCAAGAAATAATGAAGTCTCTCCTTATTTTCCAATCCCAAATACACTCTTTGGCAGCAGCGACTCTCCAAAACTGCCAAGGCCTAGACCTCCTCACTGCTGAGAAAGGAGGACTCTGCACCTTCTTAGGAAAAGAGTGTTGTTTTTACACTAACCAGTCAGGGATAGTACGAGATGCCACCTGGCGTTTACAGGAAAAGGCTTCTGAAATCAGACAATGCCTTTCAAACTCTTATACCAACCTCTGGAGTTGGGCAACATGGCTTCTCCCCTTTCTAGGTCCCATGGCAGCCATCTTGCTGTTATTTGCCTTTGGGCCCTATATTTGTAACCTTCTCGTCAAATTTGTTTCCTCTAGAATCGAGGCCATCAAGCTACAGATGGTCTTACAAATGGAACCCCAAATGAATTCAACTAACAACTTCTACCAAGGACCCCGGACCAACCTGCTGGTACTTTCACTGGCCTAGAGAGCTCCCCTCTGGAGGACACTACAACTGCAGGACCCCTTCATCACCCCTATCCAGCAGGAAGTAGCTAGAGCAGTCATCGGCCAAATTCCCAACAGCAGTTGGAGTGTCCTGTTTAAAGTGGGGATCGGGAGGTGACAACGTGCTGGCTGCCCTCGCTCGCTCTCAGCACCTCCTCAGTCTTGGCGTCCATTCTGGCCACACTTGAGGAGGCCTTCAGCCTGCCGCTGCACTGTGGGAGTCCCTCTCTGGGCTGGCTGAGGCTGGAGCCATCTCCCTCTGCTTGTGGGGAGGTGTGGAGGGAGAGGCACGGGCGGGAACTGGGGCTGCACGTGGCACTCACGGGCCAGCGCAAGTTCTGGGTAGGAGTGGGCTCGGTGGCCCCTGCACCCAGAGCAGCCAGCTGGCACCACTGGCCCTGGGCAGTGAGGGGCTTAGCACCCAGGCCAGCAGCTGCAGAGGGTCCGCCAGGTCCCCCAGCACTGCCGGCCTACCAGCACTGCCCTCGAATTCTTGCCAGGCCTCAGCCACCTCCCCACAGGGCAGGGCTCAGGATCTGCAGCCTGCCATGCCCAAGCCCCCCTGTGGTGGGCTCACGTGTGGCCCAAGCCTCCCCAATGGGTGCCACCCCCTGCTCCACGGCACCCGGTCCCATTGACCACCCAAGGGCTGAGGAGTGCAGGCATGTGGCACAGGACTGACAGGTAGCTCCACCCACAGCCCTGGCATTGGATCCACTAGGTGAAGCCAGCTGGGCTCCTGAGTTGGGTGGGGACCTGGAGAGCTTTTATGTCTAGCTGGAGGATTGTAAATGCACCAATCAGCACTCTGTGGCTAGCTTGGGGTTTGTAAATGCACCAATCAGTGCTCTGTGTCTTGCTAATCTGGTGGGGACTTGGAGAACTTTTATGTCTAGCTAGAGGATTGTAAATGCACCAATCAGCACTCTGTGTCTAGCTCAGGGATTGTAAATGCACCAATCAGTACTCTGTGTCTAGCTAAAGGTTTGTAAATGCACCAATCAGTGCTCTGTGTCTAGCTAATCTGGTGGGGACTTGGAGAACTTTTATGTCTAGCTGGAGGATTGTAAATGCACCAATCAGCATTCTGTGTCTAGCTTGGGGTTTGTGGATGCACCAATCAGCACTCTGTATCTAACTAATTGGGTGGGGACTTGGAGAACTTTTATGTCTAGCCAGAGGATTGTAAATGCACCAGTCAGCACTCTGTATCTAGCTCAAGGTTTGTAAATGCACCAATCAGCACCCTGTGTCTAGCTCAAGGTTTGTAAATGCACCAATCAGTGCTCTGTGTCTAGCTAATCTAGTGGGGACTTGGAGAACTTTTACGTGTAGCTAGAGGATTGTAAATACACCAATCAGCACTCTGTGTCTAGCTCAGGGATTGTAAATGTACCAATCACCACCCTGTCAAAATGGACTAATCAGCTCTCTGTAAAACGGAACAATCAGCTCTCTGTAAAATGGACCAATCAGTTCTCTGTAAAATGGCCCAATCAGCAGGATGTGGGTGGGGTCAGATAAGGGAATAAAAGCAGGCTGCCCGAGCTAGCAGTGGCAACCTTCTCGGTCCCCTTCCACACTGTGGAAGCTTTGTTCTTTCGCTCTTTGCAATAAATCTTGCTGCTGCTCACTCTTTGGGTCCGCACTCCCTTTATGAGCTGTAACACTCACCATGAAGGTCTGCAGCTTCACTTCTGAGGCCAGCAAGACCACGAACCCACCAGGAGGAATGAACAACTCTGGACAGGAGGAACGAACAACTCCAGACATGCTGCCTTAAGAGCTGTAACACTCACTGTGAAGGTCTGCAGCTTCACTGCTGAAGCCGGCGAGACCATGAACCCATCAGAAAGAACAAACTCTGGACACACCACCTTTAAGAACTGTAACACTCACCACGAGGGTCCGTGGCTTCATTCTT
>NW_026654862.1:0-7971 GCF_009828535.3 Hylobates moloch
TTGTTTTGTTTTGTTTTGTTTTGTTTTGTTTTGTTTTGTTTTGTTTTTAACAGAGACAGGGTCTCACTATGTTGCCTAGTCTGGTCTCAAACTCTTGTTCTCAAGCAGTCTTCCCACCTTGGCTTCCCAAAGTGCTGGGATTATAGGTATGAGCCACCATGCCCAGCTTCCATAATTGTTTTTAGATTAAGGTATATAAATTCCTGCACAGGGTTGGCTACTCTAAAAAACTTTGACAACCGTATCTCATGGATAATTTCAAGAGAGTCCAAGAGTGACTAGATGCAAACTTAAGACCCTAACCACCACCTTGGCTGCATCTCCACTTTATGCTTTCACAGGAGATTTTGGTCATTAATTTTAAAAACTTATGCTGTGCTTCAAAAAAAAAAAATCCCCCAAAAGACTGACCCAGTAGACGTTAGCTAATAATGTGTCACTGTGGTTTCTAAATTGACAGAGGCTATTTTTACAGAAATTATTTCCACAATCAGAAGTACTGTACTGATTGCATTTCTTTGTCTCAAAAAGTTTTCCTTATGTTTCTCAAAGCAGTATTTACACTAATTATTCAATTCTTATCTTTCTTTCAGTTTTCTCCAATAGGCTGTGAGATCTTTGAGGGCCAGGTTTACATGTCTCTGATACCTACACCCTATGCAGCTCCTAGTGCAGGACCTTGCAGTGATGAGCATTTAGGAAAGGAACAAAGAGTGAATATTCATTATGAGAACACAGGCCAAATGTAACCAGTGATCCTTTCCTATTAATTATTTTCTTTCTCTTATTAAACTCACAAAATTCAATGTCTTTTAAAGCACTGTTTTATTAAAATTAACCAAAAACTGAACTTCATCCAACTAATTTACTTCCTTGTGATTTGCCAGATTCTCCCACTGCTTAAGTGATTAAGCAATTTGGAAAGTGAGTGTTTACTTCCCAAATGGAATTCCAGTAACCTAAAAAAGGCATGTCCTTAAGAACATGGCACAAGTAACATTGGAAGTTTGAGTGAGAACAGCAGTTGACCCTTTGTTCCATTCAGTTTTCCAGGCAATTATTATGAAGTCACTGGGATTAGCACTACTGTGCCACTGGAAATAGTGGCAGAATCTTCCAATGCAATGGACTTCAAAGATGGGAAATATGATGCTTTCTCAAGACTTCCTGGAGGATCTGGCATTTTTAGATGAGCGTAGATGGTGGATGTTTTCCACAGGCCCAAATGAGAATGTATTCAGAAGGATGCATTCAGGGCCCAAGCCATGGCAAAAACAAAGGCCACCAAGTGGGAAAGCAAGTGTGAGGTGTGCTGGACTGGTGGTGAGGGATCTAATTTGGCTGAATGAACACAAACATGGAGGACAGGGATGGGTGATAAAGGCTGGATGATGACTCAGACGCAGTAGTGGAAACTTGAATGTTGGAACAAGGAGAGTAGTTTTACTCAGAAAGCCAGCAAGAAGCCATTGGAACTGTATATGCTGTGGAGGCACATAACAGGAGTTTTGCTGTGGAGATAATAATTTGGTGGCTTGCACAAGAAGAAATAATGATAGGGAAGAGACTACATGTCAGAGACTAATAAAAGGCCACTGCAGGCTTTATCCACCATAGCCCCAAACTGTAAACAACTTAAACATTTATCAGCAGTAAAATAGATAAATACATTGTTGCATAGCATTTCATCATATCAGTATAGCACAATGAAAAAGAATGCTTCATTTCTCCATGTAACAACTTGGATGAATCTCAGAGACCAATGTTGAGCAAAAGAAATCCGACACAAATAATTCAATTTATATGAAGTTCAAAAACAGGCAAAATTAGTCTACAGTGTTTGTCATCATAGCAGTGGTTGCCTTTGTAGGAGTATTGACTGAGAAGAAGCCTAAAGGGCCTTCTGAGGTGCTGGAAATAGTCTGTATACATAAGTGTATTCATATGTAAAAATTCATTGAACTGCATACTTCAGATCAGTACTCTTTGCTGTGCGTCTATTGTCCTGCAATAAAAAAAAGGAGTAAAAATAATAAAAGCAAAGAAAGCTATTGCCATCGTCTTGTGGAAGGGAGGGGGCCTGCACTAAGAACCAATGAGCATAAGCAGGAGACAAATGTCACAGCACACATGAGGCAGACCGAGGGTTATGAGGACTTGGCAAACGTTTGGATGAGGAGTCAGTGGAGGGAGAGGAGTAAGAGAGGGGTCTGAGATAACAAGTGCAGGTAAGTGCAGAGATGTGTGGGTATGTGTTTGCGTGTAGCTATAGTAACTAAAGGGCTGGGATGATCACAGTATGTTGGGCACCATATATTTGGAATGACCATTTGATTTTCAGGGACATCACAACCTTGACAGAATTACCTCAGCTGTGAGGTCCTAGCATATTCCAGCATGCCCCTGCTCCCTTTGTTCGCAGCTACAGAAATACAAGAACTCACTGGCTGTACTCCCCATTTCACAATCCTCTGGCATCTCATTAACATCCACCTTGTATTCTATACAGATCCACTCTTCACTCTGAGAGAGTTAAATAAATACATTCTCACCAAGGTCATTGCAGAGCTTACATAGAAGCCATCCTATATCCTGAAGATCCTGCAGTATGCAGTTTTAGGAAGCTTGTTTTTGTCTTTTCTGGGTCATTATGACCAAAGAATTTTGATGCTTGGTAGCTAATTTTCAAAGGTTATTTGGATTCTGCTACCGCGACCACACAGAGAGATCAGGAGGATGTACTTCGCTTGCCTATCTTTTCATTTCTATGTGTATATCTGGGCTCTGGAGGAGTGGACTTTGGACTTCTCTTCCCTGCTGTGCTCCGGGCTTGTGCATTTGAATTGAATGGTATAATAAGCTCTTGAAGGAGCGGGTGTGCTGGCAGCAGTTTGGAGCTTCCTGATGAAGCGTGCCACAACAGACACTGTAGGGGGGTGGATGACAGAGACCAGGCTTTCACAGAATGGCAACAGGCTGTCCCAGAGACAGTTGGGAACAATGTGCACTCTTCAGCGCAGTGCCCTGTTCCTGGCTTACCAAGGCAGGGAAGGTGGCCCAGGAGCCATATTGGCATTTGCTAAGGAAAAAAAAACGGGGGATGGCTTAATTATATGGACATAAATGTTTTGTTTTAATAAAAATCTTGACCAAATAACTGCCCAGCCAACTCCAGGGAGCCAGCGTGGCATACGCCAAATGTTGAAAGGGCTTTTCTTCCCCTGGCAGTTCAACATTTGTGTGTAGAAGCTAGAAATATTTTACTTATGGCTGAGATATTCCCTCCTTGGATTTCTTCTAGAGTAAACTTTTTCTGGAAAAGGCTACGGAGTAAATATGTCAAGCTTTGCGGGCTATATAATCCTTGTTGCACTACTCAACTCTGCTGTTATTGCATGACGTATGCCATTGACAATATATAAACAAATGAATGTGGCTGAGTTCCAATACACCTTTATTTACCAAAACAGGTGGCTGTGGAATTTTGCCCAGGGGCTATAGTTTGCCAACCCTTGCTCCAGAGCCCCTTGCATGCTCACAGCCAAGTTCTGTTTGTCTTTGTGGAATTTGTCTACATGTAATTATCTCTGAGAGACACTTAGAAAGTCATTTTCACTGTGCAGAGGTTAAAATTTAAACCACTGATAGTGATTTAAAAAAATAAAGACCAGAAAGTCGTGTGGTCTGTTTTCTTGCCTCTTAGGTGAGTGGCACCAAATTACTTAAAAATCTTTGAACTTGTGTTTGCAGTACTTAATAGTAATTCATGTTATGAAGTGAGAAATTGGTATATAAAAATAAGCTGATTTGATCATTTGGTCATTTATTAAGCTGCATACACAGTGATGGTAGAGGCCATCTTCTTGGCTAACCATTGTATACCTAACTCCTAGTCATAGGTGCACAGTAAATATTTGTTCAATGAATTAAGGAATGGAACGCGCAGATGATATAGCCTAATACCTGAGAGTATCTATTTTGGAAACAAATTACTGTGGTACACTTGCAGTGTACACAACATGGTATCCTCTTATATGATACCTTGGATCAGCATTCAGGCAGGGCATCCTTGCATTGTGTCCTGGTGCTGCCACAGTCTTCCTGATCCCCTTGCTGTGAGAGCTGCTGATTGAATCACAAAGGACATCTGTGCTTGTGCAGGAGCAAAGCTAACAGGTCCCCACAGATTGGATTCTACTCATTTGTGTTCTGAGCACTGCCCTTCTAGCCTATTCTCAGTGAAAATGAAAGGAAACCATTAAAATAAAATTCAGAAACCATCAGCAACCCAGTTCCTCAATTTGCCTTCAGTAAATAAATGTCATTGTCATAAATCAGTAGTTTTTCTTGAGGTATATCCAGCATAAGATAGCATTCATATTCGTAGGGAATATATTCATATGGAGCAAAAAAGGAGCAATTCTTTATGAAGCTTTGTTATCCCCAATCCAATGCAGCCAGGTTAACTTAATTTTAAAAGCTGATCATAATGGGTAACTATTTTCAATTAGGGCAGTACCCTAATATTATCAGAAATCTTTATCTGCTCAGCAGGCAAGAAAATCAATGATTAAATTTTCCACCCTATTTCTGCTGGTAGGTGGATGTTCCTCTCTAGATTTCTTTATGCTTTATTTATCCTTGAACTTTCTTTCTATTGCCTTGAATTTTATATGTCTCATACAAACAGCATAAAGTTGGAATTTTAAAATTTTTAATCTGACTTTATCTTATAACTTCAGCTTTTATTTTGCTATTTTGTAACTATGGATATTCACATGCATAGATTTAAATCTACCATCTTATTTTGTGCTTTGTGTTTCCTTCAATGATTCCATGTTCCTTGTCCATTTTTTTGGTTGTTGTCTTACATTTTTTGGCGGGGCAGGGGGAAAGGGCGCAGAGGAAAGCTGGCCTTGCCAAGTCAGGGACTTTTCTGCTTCCATCTGTCTTGTGCATCTACTGCCAGTGATGACTGGGTATAGGTCTGACCCTCAGGTGCCATCCATTTCCAGGGCTATCTGACTTGGCAGGTTTCTCTCCCTTTAGTGGTTACCATAAAAAATCAAACATGAGTTGTTAGCTATCAAAATCTAAAGTTAATCAATATTTTTATCCTTCTCCCATGGAATAAGAAAAATATTTAAACTCCATAAAATTACTGTATATGCTGTTATTGTGTATTTTAATTTGTCTTACAAGATAAGATGAATTTTGCTTGATACAGTCAGTGTTGGTTTGGAGTTACCCCGATATATTTTGTATTTTCTTTGAACTTCTTTTCTTCATGCATCTTAAGAATTTCTTCTGGCATCTTTCTTGTCTTTTTTAACCTGGTTTATATATATGCTTTAGAATTTCATTTCAAGGGCCTCTGTTGGTGGTCAACTATTTCTATTTTAATTTGCCTTAAAAATGTATTTATTTTGCTTTTTATTCTTAAAAGGTATTTTTGTTGATTATATTATTCTAGGTTGGCAATTATTTTCTCTTAGCTCATTAAGGGTATAATTCCACTGTCTTGTAACTTCCGCTGTTGCTGAGAAGTCTGCTTTAAGTCTCATTATAATTCTTTTCAAGATAATATCTTTTTTACTCTGGATACTTTAAAAATAAATACATTTCTAGATATGTATTTCCTTTCTAATTTTTGTGTTTTCTTTTCATTTATACTCTTTGTTCTTTGGTAATTTGGACTTCTTGAAGCTGTATAATAATGTATTTTATCAGAGTAAAATATTATCAGATCTTATGTCTTCAAGCATGGCCTCTCTTCAATACTCTTTAGTAAATGTAGGTTAGATATCTCACTGGAGTCTCTATATCTTTTACCCTCTCTTCTGTATTTACCAACATCTCTGTGCTCCACTCTGGATAATTTCTTCTGCTTCATTTTCCAGTTCAATAATTCTTTCTTCAGCTCTGCTTGATTTTCTGTTAAACGTGTCCATTGGGTTTTTAAATTAGTTTTTATATTTTTATTTATATAATTCCTATTTGCTTCCTTTTCAACTCTGCTCCATTACTTTTTGTACTTTCCTGTTCTTTGTAGATTTAAGGTGATGTTTTTGTTTATTTGTTTCCACTTGTTCAGTTGTTTTCACGCAGGAGACTGTCACAAATAAACTTCTTATTACTGGAAACTGAATGCCCTTGTTTATGCATTCCTTTTTTCTTTTTGGAAGACAGCATCCTAAGGTCCTTGATTTTATCAGCTTAATTACAGACCACTTACAATTATAAATGACTTCTTTTAAGAGACCAAGGGCTTTCTTATGGTGGGATTCCTCTGCAAATTGACACCATCCCTGCCCTCACTACAGAGTAGAATATTGGGGTCAAGAAACCATCAGTGATAATTGAGTATGCACCCATGCTGCAATGGGAGAACAAAAGGAGGGAGCCCAGTGCCTTGGCAGAGGATGTCAGGGAAGACTATGGGGGAGCGATGGATGGAGAATGAGGGAGATCACCCTCATGTGAGGGTGACCATGTCTCAAAAGAAGAAGGAAAAACGAGATCCTGAAAGTGCTTATATTTCATTAGGGAGGTGGAGAAAAAAGGGACAAAAAAGTGACTGAGAAGTGATAATTCAATCAGAAAGACACTAGAATTCATCCTGGGAGCCACGGAGGGGCAAGTTTCAAACTTGAGAAGATGAAGACTGCAGCAGACAGTTTGGTGGGTCATTAGTGATCTTTGTGTCATTAGTGATTAGTAGGTAGAAGTCAGGACTCTGGAGTCAGGGGTAGTGATAAAATGTAGGGTTTGTAGATTTAGGGATGGAATCATGGGATAGCACCTTGAGGAGACTGCAGTAGGTATTGGCAAACTATGGCCTGCAAGCCAGATCTAGCCCACTACCTGTTTTGCAAAGTGGGGAATGGAAAGGAAAAGGCTGATGGTCACAGTGGAAAAGTGGCTAATTGATGAGGCTAGCTCTGAAGGAGATGAGATCTGGAAAGCTGGTGGAAGAATCAACTTTCAAGGGGTTGGGACTTGCTCTGAATCAACAGATAGGAGGAACAAGCACATGGATAAATCTACCAAAACTTTGAATTGAGAAGAAGAAATTTTGAGAGGGAGCTCAAGATCAAAGTTTTAGAGATCATTTTCTTTTTGTAATGTAAATATCCAGAAAGTTGGAAAACTCTAACCCTTTGAAAGGGTAAGTCTTTGTGAGTTCTTTTCCCCATTTCATTCATCTTAATAACCAACTTCTTTAAATTTCTTGGGGGATGGATAGTTTCATTTTTATTGTATAAATCTGGTACCTGACTTGTGCTTTCCACTATTTTTAATTTCTCTTTTTTCCTCTCAATGGAGCTGACTACCCCACCCCCATGAATTTTTCTAAAATTTCTCAGTCTTCAAGAGTTAAAATGTAACTTCTCTAAAATTTAATGTTATATGTGTAATGTAATGTAAATTTATTAAGCTAGAAAATGGAAATTGTGACCAAGGAATAAAAGTTGTCTATAAACATTGTATCAGTAAGTGATGTTAAAACTGTTCTAGGTTTCAAATTTGGTGAATATTTCTGGAATTCAGGGCAAAACACAAGACATTAAAGCTTATATAGTTCTCATTATCAGAAAACTGAAAGTGTTTGTTCAATCAACTAATTACTGATTACCTTCTATCAATTAGGCATGGAGAAATGTGTAAATCTAAGACACTTTTTAAAAGTAGTTCAGAGTGAAGAGAGAGGAAACAACTGAGTCAGTTTCACTACAGGTAATAAGGGCAGTGATGTAAGAGAACTCAGGGTAACTTGGAAACACAAAGATGGTCATTCAAGCCAGTATGGAGTTATGAAGCGGGCTTCCTGAAGGAAGTGGGCCTAAATTGTCTGAAAGCTGTGGCCTGCAAACTTTAGGGTTCCCAAGAATCACCTGGAGATCCCAGAGCTGGAACTGATTTACAAAATCTGTTTTAGGAGTGAGACTGAGGATTCTTTGCAGGTGGTCT
>NW_026654863.1:0-7971 GCF_009828535.3 Hylobates moloch
CCACTGCACTCCAGCCTGGGCAACAGAGCAAGACTCTGTCTCAAAAATAACTAACTAAATAAATAAATAAATACTAAAAAAAAAGCACAGGGATTGTTTCCCTAGTGCATCACTGAAAACTGCCATGACCTAGTATTGTTCATGAGATAAATCTTACCTTTCATGAGAAAATGAAAGACGATACTGGCTTATCAGGTACACTCTGGGAATTTCCTGTCACATAGCGCTGAATACAGTCTCTCAGTATGTGTTCAGTTATTATGTTTGATTATGTATAATTAAAACAAAAGTTTCTGTTTCTGAGAAATATCTATTTACTGTGTTTGTGTTTTCAAAGAAGTTGGATTCTATACAAATGGATAAAACGTTTCTGAGAAATAGCCTATTTAACTGAGTTTTTCAAATAAGTTCTATACTAACATGTCAATCTCTGTTTTTTATTTACTGGGAGAATGTATTAAAATATTGAAACTTAATTGCCAAATCAACTTGGTGACTTTAAATATTATACTTCTGGGTTGGGCGCGGTGGCTCACGCCTGTAATCCCAGCACTTTGGGAGGTCGAGGCAGGTGGATCACAAGGTCAGGAGATCGAGACCATCCTGGCTAACACGGTGAAACCCTGTCTCTACTAAAAATACAAAAAATTAGCCAGGCGTGGTGACGGGCGCCTGCAGTTCCAGCTACTCAGGAGGCTGAGGCAAGAGAATGGCATCAACCCAGGAAGCGGAGCTTGCAGTGAGCCGAGATCGCGCCACGGCACTCTAGCCTGGGTGACAGAGCGAGACTGTCTCACAAAAAAAATTATATTTCTGAATCAATATTACCAGATGCATTCGGATTTAGACATTTTCTTTCTAGTACATTTGTTTCTTATATTATTATAATTTTGTCTAAGAAATTCTTTGAGTAGAGTTTTTTCCGGGATTCTGTTTAATTCATCCGTATGTGCCCTCCCAAAGTGCTGGGATTACAGGCGTGAGCCACCGCGCCTGTCTCCGCCCCCCTAAAATTTAGATTACAATAACCACATTTATTTTGCTGAGGAACCTGGTATTTATCCAGGACTGGGCAGAGGCAGCTCATCTTTGCGGTTCTCCAGTTCCACACGGGCACAAATTGGGGTGGTTTTTTTTGCATTCGTTTCTATAGGGACTTTTACTATGTCTTTTTATCTTGGGAACCGTAGGAAATTTTACAGCAAGTAACAATGTTAACACATAAAACAGTAAGGTATCATTTTTCTCTTTTTGTGCACAGAAGTGTCCATTTTTACTGCACCATCAGTAACTCTAGATTTAATCCAATATGAAAGAAAGTCAAACCCATCAAAAAAGAGCAAGGTTATTCTGACTTGAGCTCTAAAATGTACAAGTCATTGTCCTCTGCAGTCTTGTAAATAGCCTGACATCAGTTGTTTTAAGGTTTTAAGTAGTCTGCGTTTTCATTAGTTATCACTAGATGGTAGCAGAGAGCATCTGTCGGAATTAAAAGGGTTAAACCAGCTCAAGCAAGTGAAGCCAATGGCTGTAGTATTTAGGAAGCTGCTGAGACCAAGGCTATGGCTGAAGCAGCCCACCCATTCTACACACACGTGGGGCCCAGGAAACTTTGTAAGGTCCTCTACCGTTGCGCCTTGTGTCCTGCCAAGTGGCTGTCAGTGTAAGCTGGCATTTAGTGCTGCGCGGCCTTATTGATGGTCACAACCATTTTTTCCACTTTGGTACCACCCGCCATCCACCGGAACTCTTCAGTGCATCTCCACGTGGATCTGAGCTGAGCTTCTCCCCCTTTCTCTGAGAGCATTTCCAGCCAATATGTGTCTGCCTGGTCATGTCCTTGCCTCTGCCCCTTAGCCAGGAACTTTACACAAGCATAAAATGTATCTAGACCTCTACATCATGCCATAAATGAAAACTGTTTCCAGATTTATCACTGAAATGTGAAAACATAAGAGATCATGAATTGGAATAGGCAAACATTTCTGAAAACATAAAAACACCATAAAACACAATGAAGAGATAATAGAAGCTACAAAACAAAAGGCACCATAGGAGAGTGAAAAGAGAGTCTACAGAATGGAGGCAGAAACGTGCGATACACAAATCTGGCTAAGGGCTTGCGTACACAGTATAAACCCTCCTGTAAATTACTAAGGCAGGCAGCACAACGGAGAAGTAAAATTACAGATTTGATTAATCATTCACAAAGGAAGCTTGTCCGAGTGGCTAATATTTAAATGATAATCCAGTTTTTTCGTAAGGGTAATGCAAATTAGAGCGAAAATGACATACTACTCCTCCCTACCGTACTGGCTGAAAGGCCAAAACATCCAGGAAAATGCTGTTGCTGAATACGTGCAACAGAAATGCTAAGTTGTGGCTGGCACAGTGGCTCACGCCTGTAGTCCCAGCATATTGGGAGGCTGAGGCGGGAGGATCGCTTGCGCCCAGGAGTTCAAGACCAGCCTGGGCAACATAGTGAGACCCTCCCCCCCATCTCTAAAAAGAAAAAACAAATAAAAATTTAAAAAAAAATGCTAAGTTGCTACAACGTCTTTGGAAAACTATGCCTTTTGCATGGCTCGATATGTTTAGATACACAAATCCCTATTGTGGTGGAGCCCCTTCCTTCGGAGCTTTCCGGAAAATCAGCCACACAACTCCCCCAACAGGAAGCACAACCCGCTTGCACCTGCGCACTGTGCTCGGTTGGAGCTCCCAGCGGCCTCCAGGAGACAGAGGCTTTGGAGGAGGGGCCGCGTTGCATGCTGGGAGCAATCTGAGGGGCGGGACCCTAGCGTTTAAGGGCTGTCGTTTTTTGAACCACATTTCCAAGGGGCTTGGGTTCCCCCAGTGGTGCCCCAAGCAGTGGACGAGCAAGGTGCCTGAGAAGGAGGAGACTGTAGACACCGCCTGGTGTCCACGGACTACCAGGAAGCCCGGGGGCGGTGGCCTTGGTGTGGAATGCGCATTTGCGATCCCGAGCCTCAGGCTAGTGTTCCGGACGCCGCCGCATGTTGCACCTGTGGGCAGCGCGGCCTCTCCCGGATGTGACGTAGCCTGACGCCTGCAGGACTGATGCTGAAATGACGAGGTGGCATCGCTGGTTCCTGTAGCTGAGGGGTGTGAGTTCGAGGTCTGATTGTCCTCGGTTTCTACTTCCGGTCACCTCACTGCCACATGGCAGGCCTCCAGGGGAATACTCTTAAGATGGGACACCTGCGCATCTCTTTTTGTTTTGTTCTTTTGTTTTTTGAGACGGACTCTCGCTCTGTCGCCCAGGCTGGAGTGCAGTGGCGCGATCTCGGCTCACTGCAAGCTCCGCCTCCCGGGTTCACGCCATTCTCCTGCCTCAGCCTCCCGAGTAGCTGGGACTACAGGCGCCCGCCACCACGCCCGGCTAATTTTTTGTATTTTTAGTAGAGACGGGGTTTCACCGTGTTAGCCAGGATGGTCTCGATCTCCTGACCTCGTGATCCTCCTGCCTTGGCCTCCCAAAGTGCTGGGTTTACAGGCATGAGCCACCGCGCCTGGCCTCTTTTTTTTTTTTTTTTCTTTTGAGACAGAGTTTCGCTCTGTCACCCAGGCTGGAGTGCAGTGGCCTCATCTTGGCTCCCTGAAACTTCGGCCTCCCAGGTTCAAGCCATTCTCCTGCCTCAGCCTCCCGAGCAGCTGGGACTACAGACGCGCACCACCACGCCCGGCTAATTTTTGTATTTTTAGTAGAGACGGGGTATCACCATGTTGGCCAGGCTGGTCTCGAGCTCCTGACCTCAGGTGATCCACCCACCACGGCCTGCCAAAGTGCTGGGATTACAGGCGTGAGCCACCGCACCCGGTCACACCTTTGCATCTCTAGCCAAGATTCGTAGTCAGAAGACACAAAACCAGACTTGGAATTCCTGATTTAGGGTTGAAATGGCCTCAAGCCTGGGAATACATGCAGATACCTAAGGATTGGAATTCCACCCAGGACGACCCTCAAAGGGAAGTTCACATTTCAGACCTATGGTATGTGCAGAGCTCAGGCCCCAGGAACTTGGGGACAGAGGTGCCTTCTCGCTTCTCTCTGAATCTGTGTCTGAGGTGAGAGAGGCGTGGCCCTGGTGGCCTTTCTTAATTTCAGGTTGGGTTCCAAGAAAGCAATGACAGCTGGTGATTTCTTCTTTCTCACGTGTGCCATTCTCTGTTCGGTTGCCAAGGAAGTGGAAGAAATTGGTTTTGCTTACCTAAAAAGGTTCAGGTGAGTTTATTTTTATTATTTATTTATATGTATTTATTTTTTTGAGATGGAGCCTAGCTCTGTCGCCCAGGCTGCAGTGCAATGGTGCAATCTCACCTCTCTGCAACCTCCGCCTCGCGGGTTCAAGCGATTCTCCTGCTTCAGCCTCCCGAGTAGCTGGGATTACAGGCATTCGCAACCACGCCCAGATAATTTTTGCATTTTTAGTAGAGGCGGGTTTCACCATGTTGACCAGGCTGGTCTTGAACTCCTGAACTCATGTGATCCACCCGTCTCCACCTCTCAAAGTGCTGGGATTATAGGCATCCATACCTGGCTGACTTGCTGTTTAATTCAGCAAAAAGGTGTTACATTTCTGCTTTGCTGTGACAGGTATTGGAAAATTGAGCATATGGAAATCATGAATGTGAAGAGCACTTTGTGCTCCTGTTTGGGCATTATGCATCATTAGAAAAAAAATCTGCCATTTCCGGAGGTTGCAGTGAGCCGAGATTGCGCCACTGCACTCCAGCCTGGGTGACAGAGTGAGACTCTGCCTCAAAAACAAAACAAAACAAAACAAAACAAAACAAAAACTACCGTCTCCTAGGAAAGGGCATTAAAATTTTCCAAAATTTGGGATTTTGAACACCGTCCCAATTTAGTATCAAAGTATTTTTGAGAATGCCAAATATCCTTTGATACTAAATTGGGACGGTGTTCAAAATGACACAGTGTCTGCAGCTCACCTTCATTAGTCCTAGAATCTCCCTTACCATCCACAGCTCTTCCTGCATCTACCAGATCCCCAAGAACTTGCACAGCTATCATTCTGCTTGTAGGAAAGGGCACATGCTGGCATAAAACTGTGCAGATGACCACATCCTTTTACAAACCAGGGGCAACTCTGTGGCTTCCTAGGCTACAGATTCTCTCAGACTAGACTAGCAGCATATTGAGAAGGCCACCTCTTTAATACTATTTACAATTCATTCAAAAGGACTCTATACACAGCCACACTTGATGGCCCGAGTAACTGGTGAGACTCTGGTGATCTTTTCACTTCATAGGTACGTATCATATGACCTAAAGCTTTTGAGCATTGCAAAAATAAAGATGGACCGGCCAGGCATGGTGGCTCACGCCTGTAATCCCAGCACTTTGGGAGGCCGTGGCGGGCGGATCACGAGGTCAGGAGATCGAGACCATCCTGGCTAATACGGTGAAACCTTGTCTCTACTAAAAATACAAAAAATTAGCCGGGCGTGGTGGCACGTGCCTGTAATCCTAGCTGCTGGGGAGGCTGAGGCAGGAGAATCAGCTGAACCCGGGAGGCGGAGGTTGCAGTGAGCTGAGATTGCACCACTGCACTCCAGCCTGGGCGACACAGCAAGACTCCATCTCAAAAATAAATAAATAAATAAAGATGGACCATGAGGGTTTTATTTTATAGGGAATTATTACTCTGTTAACTCCATGAATGCAGGACTGGGTATCACTCCACACTATTTACAAACATCCTGAGCAGTCCCTCTAATAGTGTTTCACTATTAGTGTAATCACTAATACAGGTGCCTGCCACCAGGCCCCGGCTAATTTTTGTATTTTTAGTAGAGACAGGGTTTCACCATGTTGGCCAGGCTGATCTCGAACTCCTGACCTCGTGATCTGCCCACCTCAGCCTCCCAAAGTGCTGGGATTACAGGCGTGAGCCACTGAGCCTGGTCCCTGAGACCCATATTTTTTATATTGAGTCTCTACTTTTTACATTAAAATCTTTACTTTTTAAAAAAAATCTCTTTTCCCAGAAAAATACATGCACTCGAACTACAAGGACTTATTCTATATTGAGAGCCTACTATGCCTTGATTACTTTTCAGCCTCATTTTTTTGCTTTGAGCTTACAATGCCTGGTATATAAGAGAGGCTCAAAAATTAGGATCAGGTAAAAATCATGTTCTTTGGGCTAGAAGGACAATTTTTTTTTTTTTTTTTTTTTTTTTTTTGAGACAGAGTCTTTCTCTGTTGCCCAGGCTGGAGTGCAGTAGTGCAAACTCGGCTCACTGCAACCTCCGCCTCCCGGGCTCAAGTGACTTTCCTGCCTCAGCCTCCCAAGTAGCTGGAACTACAGGCACATGCCACTGCATGTGGCTAATTTTTGTATTTTTTGTAGAGTTGGGGTTTCTCCATGTTACCCAGGCTGGATTTGAGCTGCTGAGCTCAAGTGATCCACCCACCTCAGCCTCCCAAAGTGCTGGGATTATGGGCGTGAGCTACTGTACCCAGCCTAGAAAGACTTGTTCTGAATCCTGAACCTACCTTATAACTTGCTAGCTTTGTAATCTGCAAGTCTATTACTCACAAAAGGAGACAATGAATGTATCTACACTGTAGTTTTGGAGGATTAAGTGAATTTGTGTATATTTATTGAATTAATTTATTAGAAACAAAACAGTGCCAGATATATGGTAAGCAATATTCAACTCTTTACATGGAAAGAAAAATCAGCCCTTGAGAACTGGGACATGGCCTGGCATTCACCCTACGCCACATGATTCTGTGGAACAGAAATGATTTTACACAAGCCCAACATCAGATGGGGCCATGGGGTGATCACGAACGAGCAAAGCGAAAACAAGGATGCAGGGAAGGTCTTCAGGAGGCCTGAGACTGACCCAATCCTCCCCACTCTTGACTGTAGCTCTCAAGAATAACCACAATGTACTGGGAATGCGGCTGGGCGTGGTGGCTCATGCCTGTAATCCCAACACTTTGGGAGGCCAAGGTGGGCGGATCACTTGAGGTCAGGAGTTCAAGACCAGCCTGGCCAACATGGTGAAACCCCGTCTCTACTAAAAATACAGAATTAGCCGGGCGCGGTGGCTCACGCCTGTAATCCCAGCACTTTGGGAGGCCGAGGCGGGTGGATCATGAGGTCAGGAGATTGAGACCATCCTGGCTAACACGGTGAAACCCCATCTGTACTAAAAATACAAAAAATTAGCCAGGCGTGGTGGGGGGCGCCTGTACTCCCAGCTACTTGGGAGGCTGAGGCAGGAGAATGGCGTGAACCCGGAGGTGGAGTTTGCAGTGAGCCGAGATCGCACCACTGCACTCCAGCCTGGGCGACAGAGCGAGACTCCGTCTCAAAAAAAAACAAAAAACAAAAAACACAAAATTAGCCGGGCATGGTGGTGCATGCCTGTAATCTCAGCTACTTGGGAAGCTGAGGCAGGAGAATTGCTTGAACCCGGGAGGCAGAGGTTGCAGTGAGCCGAGATCACGCCATCACACTCTAGCCTGGCCAATAGGGTGCGACTCCATCACAAAAAAAAAAAAGAAAAGAAAAAAAGAATGTACTGGGAATGCAACATTCTGAGATAAGCAGGGAGCTGGCTAGAACACTTAGGTTCTGCCCTAGTCCCGGCAAAAACAGGATGTTGTGCTTTAGCCCAGCAGGCTCTGTTGCCCCTGAGGTATATAACCTGGGGCAGGCTGCCTTTTGAGGTCCCTAATCTGGAGTGCAAGTGAGGCTCCATCTGCTCCAGTTGAGACTCCATCTGCTCCAGGCAGCTGTCTGAGCCTTGGAGGAGCAGCTCACAATGAATTGTAGGCTTCTGTTGTCCCTTGCTGCCTATCTGTAAGTAATAAACCCATGAAATTCCATGTAACTCAACGACTTCCATGTAACTTGTTGTATGTGGGTGTTCTCTCTCACCAGAGTCAGACAAGTTGCTAACCAGTGC
>NW_026654864.1:0-7969 GCF_009828535.3 Hylobates moloch
GTGGTTGTAAATTTAAACAGATTCCAAATGGTTTCTTCATCAATTCCAAGGTCCGCAGCCCACGTGAAAAACTCACGCAGTTTTTCCGATGTGTATCTAGGTTGAAGATAGTCAGAAAGGCACTCTTTTGTGCTTGGCGTATCTTCCCCAAGCAGTTCTTTCATGTAGGAAGCTCCAGTCTTGGGAGGCTCCAAGAATTGATGGGACTCTGGAGCTTTGAGAGGCTCCGGGCGGAGACTGGACACTCGACGAGTCTTGGGAGGCTCAGGGCGCAGATGGGTCACTCCAGTCTCAGAAGGCTCCGAGAAGAGACTGGATGCCCGACGAGTCTTGGGAGGCTCCAGGCGGAGACTGGACACCGGAGTCTTGGGAGGCGCTAGGCAGAGACTGAACCCCGGACGAGTCTTGGGAGGCTCCGGGCGCAGATGGGTCACTCCAGTCTCGGAAGACTCTGGGCAGAGACTGGACACCCGACGAGTCTTGGGAGGCTGCAGGTGGAGACTGGACCCCCGAGGAGTCTTGGGAGGCTCCGGGCAGAGACTGGACACCGGAGTGTTGGCAGGCGCTAGGCGGAGACTGAACCCCGGACGAGTCTTGGGACGCTCCTGCCGCAGATGGGTCACTCCAGTCTCGGAAGGTTCCGGGCGGAGACTGGACACCCGACGAGTATTGGGAGGCTCCGGGCTGAGATGGGACACGCTAGTCTCAGACGGCTCCGAGTAGAGACTGGATGCCCGACGAGTCTTGGGAGGCTCCGGGCTGAGATGGGACACGCTAGTCTCAGACGGCTCCGAGTAGAGACTGGATGCCCAACGAGTCTTGGGAGGCTCCGGGCGAAGACTGGACCCTGGACGAGTCTTGAGAGGCTCCGGGCGGAGACTGGACCCTGGACGAGTCTTGGGAGGTTCCGGGAGGAGACTGAACCCCGGACGAGTCTTGGGAGGCTCTGGGCGGAGACTGGACCCCCAAGGAGTCTCGGAAGGCTCCGGGCGCAGATGGGTCACTCCAGTCTCAGAAGGCTCTGGGCAGAGACTGGACCCCCGACCAGCCTTGGGAGGCTGGGGTTGGAGACTGGACCCCCGAGGAGTCTTGGGAGGCTGCAGGCGGAGACTGGACACTGGAGTTGTGGGAAGCTCCGGGCTCAGATGGGACCCTCCAGTCTCAGGAGGCTGCAGGCAGAATTCCCCACAGGGATATTGACCAGGCTCAGCGGGTACCTCCGTTGTCTTCTCCCGGGCCTCGCAACGAGCCCAAGCGTCCTCCAGCTTCCTCTCCGGATCCAGCTGTTCGAGTACCTGCAGTAGGAGATCTGGTGGCAGATCTTCTCCCAGATTGGGGTACATGGCCAAGGGATGCTTGGCCATGATCTCGGCTTCCACTTGCTCTACGAATGCCTTCCGTGCTAGCTGCGCCGGAGAGAGCTTGGAAAATAGGGCCGCTTTCTTGAGGAGCTTTTTCTGCCTGCTTTTGGGGTCTGCTTTGGGACCTCTGAGAAGTTTTTTGGGCATTAAAAACTCATCACGGCGACAAACGAGAGTGTCTTCGGGAGACGGACAGCCATAGCGGAAGTCGTCCAGGCCCTCCTTCACAAATACCCAGTTCTGGGTGTCCATGGATGGGAACCTCAGGCGCCCGTGCTTGCGCATGTGAAAGTCTTTGGAAGGCGGTTGGTTACAGTACCAGGGCTTGGAGTCCATGCCCGGGGACCTCAGCCAGTCCTGTGGCCTCTGGTCCCCCATGGTGGCTCTCACTGGGGTGCCAAGTCTCCAGCTTCTGCGGTTCCTGATCCCTGCCACTCTAGTCGCTAGGAGACCGCCAGCCAGGCGCAGCCCAGGTTCCTTCCTGGAGGCGGAGCAGCGCTGAGGTCACAAGCGCAGCCCAGGTTCTAACAGGTGCCTAGTGGAATCTCATTGTGGGTTTCATGTGCGTTTCCTAATGACTACTGCTATTGAACATCTCTATATTTGCTGATTTGCCATCCTTATCTCTCCTTGATTGAAGTTTCTGTGGATCTTTTTCCCAGTTTTAAATTGTGTTGCTGGATATCATATTTAGTGATGAGAATCCTTGCTGTGTCCTAGATGTAAATAACTTATCAGATATATGATTTGCAAATTTTTCACTTGGCTTTTCCCTTTCATTGTCTTAACAGTGTCAAAGAGAAGTTTTTTAATTTGATGAAGTCCAATTGATCAATTTGTTCTCTTATGGATTGTGCTTCTCTTGATGTATCTATGAAAACTTGGCCTATCCAAAGGTCAAGGTTTAATTTTTGTAAACAGCACAAGATATAGATCAAAGTTTTTATTTAAAAATGTATCTATTGCTTACATATATCTGATAATTTTAGAACTATTTTTGTAAAGACTAAATTTTCTCCACTGAATGACATTTGGAAATTGGTAGACCATCAGTTGTGTATACTTTTTGAAGGTCAATTTCTGGACACTCTTTTCTCTTCCATTGATTTTTCTCTCACACAAATTTCACACTCTGTTGGTTACTTTAGCTTTATGATAAATCTGGAAACTAAGCTGTATTAGTCCCTTAACAACGTTCTTTTACAAAGTTAGTTCTTCCTAGGTCCTTTGAATTTCCATAGAAATTTTAAAGTCAGTTTGTCAATGTCAAAAAAAGTCCTGTTGGGAATTTGATTAGGATTCTGTTAAATCTATAGATCAATTTGAGGATAATTGGCATGTTACCAATAGGAAATCTGACCACTGAGAAATGTACAGCTTTCTATTTCTGTGATTTTTCATTTTCTCAGGAATATTGTGTGTTTTTTAGTGTATGTGCCTTTCACGTCTTTTTCTCTCCAGATTTTTTCTAAATATTGTTTTTCATACTATTATATGTAGAATTTTTTTAGTTGCAATTTCCAATTTTTTGTTGTTATGTTCAGAAGCACTTTTGTATATGTAATTGAATTTTCTATATACATGATAGTGTCATCTGTGAATAAAGACAGTTTCCCTTCTTCCTTTCCAGTCTGAATATCATTATACCCCCACCAGTCCAGTTGCAATCCTTCATTTTCCTTTAAATAATATCCGTTAAAATTTTATCTCTCTTATGGTGCTTAAAACACCACTATGAAAAGCATTTTTATAAAAAATTTTAATTATAGACAAATTTGGCCTGCATTATTCCTTAAGCATATCATTTTCTCATCACATAATAATTTTTTCTGTACATTCTTACTCATTTTTTAAAAGAAGATTTCTCACTTCCCTTGTTAGGTGCAGCTGAACAATGTTTTCTACCATTACAAGCAGGTATACCCTAGTTCCTCCTTGTAAATGAGGTATGATCAATGCCTCGCTTGCTTTTGGTTCCTCCTCTGTAAAATAGACACAGTGTATATTCCTCTTAGGTTTCTTATTAAATCAAAGAACTAGACTATGTGTAAATCAAGATAATCTATATAACATGACTTTGTATAGTGTCTGGAACAGAATAACCATCCTGTAAAATATTGTTAATTTATATAGTATTACTACAGTTTGAAAATAAAAATATTCTACATTTGATGTCTATATAAAGGAAAAGCAACATCATACATTTACATATCACAAATATTTTCATTTATTGATTATAAGAATCTATGTTAAAGTCTCAAGATATTTAGTAGATTTCATAATGTGAGGTTGGTAAGACCAAATTTGATATGGATTTATTTTTGACTTTCTTTTTTTTTCCTTTTTTATTTTTATTATACTTTAAGTTCTAGGGTACATGTGCACAATGTGCAGGTTTCTTACATATGTATAAATGTGCCATGTTGGTGTGCTGCACCCATTAACTCATCATTTACATTAGGTATATCTCCTAATGCTATCCCTCCCCCCTCCCCCCACTCCATGACAGGCCCCTGTGTGTGATGTTCCCCCCACTGCGTCCAAGTGTTCTCATTGTTCAGTTCCCACCTATGAGTGAGAACATGCGATGTTTGGTTTTTTGTCCTCGTGATAGTTTGCTGAGAATGATGGTTTCCAGCTTCATCCATGTCCGTACAAAGGACATGAACTCATCCTTTTTTATGGCTGCATAGTATTCCATGGTGTATATGTGCCACATTTTCTTGATCCAGTCTATCACTGATGGACATTTGGGTTGGTTCCAAGTCTTTGCTATTGTGAATAGTGCCACAGTAAACATACATGTGCATGTGTTTTTATAGCAGCATGATTTATAATCCTTTGGGTATATACCCAGTAATGGGATGGCTGGGTCAAATGGTATTTCTAGTTCGAGATCCCTGAGGAATCACCACACTGTCTTCCACAATGGTTGAACTAGTTTACAGTCCCACCAACAGTGTAAAAGTGTTCCTGTTTCTCCACATCCTCTCCAGCACCTGTTTCCTGACTTTTTAATGATGGCCATTCTAACTGGTGTGAGATGGTATCTCATTGTCCTTTTGATTTGCATTTCTCTGATGACCCGTGAGGATGAGCATTTTTTCATGTGTCTTTTGGCTGCATAAATGTCTTCTTTTGAGAAGTGTCTGTTCCTATCCTTTGCCCACATTTGATGGGGTTGTTTGTTTTTTTCTTGCAAATTTGTTTGAATTCTTTGTAGATTCTGGATATTAGTCCTTTGTCAGATGAGTAGATTACAAATATTTTTTCCCATTCTGTAGGTTGCCTGTTCACTCTGATGGTAGTTTCTTTTGCTGTGCAGAAGCTCTTTAGTTTAATAGAAAAGTTCTATGGAGACTGTATGTTACATGCAAGAGCCAATGCTTCAACAATTCTCTATAGCAATACTCCAACTAGCAAGCTCATGTGAGTACTCACTTATCTCACAGCTGAATGTCACCACACCCAGCTAATTTTTAATTAAAAAAATTTTTTTTGTGACAGGGTCTTGCTCTGTCACCAAGGTTGGAATGCAGTGGCAACATCTTGGCTCACTGCTACCTCTGCCTCCTGTGTTCAAGCAGTTCCCCGAGTAACTGGCATTAGAAGCATGCACCACCACACCTGGCTAATTTTTGTATTTTTAGTAGAGACGGGGTCTCCCTATGTTGCCCAGGCTGGTCTTGAACTTCTGGCCTCAAGCAATCCACCCTCCTTGGCCTCCCAAAGTGATGAGTTTACAGGCATGACACACCACGCCTAGCCCAAGTTTTTTGTAGAGATGGAATCTCACTATGTTGCCCAGACTGGTGTTGACTCCCAGGCTCCAGTGATCCTCCTGCCTCAGCCTCCCAAAGTTCTGGAATTACAGCCATTCTTTACGCCTTTATTCTTTTTTTTTTTTTTAGACAGAGTCTCCCTCTGTCACCCAGGCTGGAGTGCAGTGGCACACAATCTTGGTTCATTGCAACCTCCACCTCCCAGTTTCAAGAGGTTCTCCTGCCTCAGCCTCCCGAGTAACTGGGACTACAGGCACCCGCCACCATGCCTGGCTAATTTGTTTGTATTTTTAGTAGAGACGGGGTTTCAGCGTGTTGGTCAGACTGGTCTCGAACTCCTGACCTCATGATCTGCCTCAGCCTCCCAAAGTGCTGGGATTACAGGCATGAGCCACTGTGCCTGGCCAGAAGATTTCTTTCTGTCTAGCAATCCTTTATTATACATTGCCTGACATGTTCATCCCATTCAGGTTTCATGCCAGTTTAGTAATAAAATAATTACCTTTTTGTTTGTTTGTTTGTTTGAGATGGAATTTTTGCTCTTGTTGCCCAGGCTAGAGTGCAATGGCACAATCTTGGCTCAACACAACTTCCGCCTCCTGGGTTCAAGTGATTCTCCTGCCTCAGCCTCCTGAGTAACTGGGATTACAGGCATGCGCCACCACAGCCTGGTAAGTTTGTATTTTTAGTAGAGACGGGGTTTCAGCATGTTGGTCAGGCTGGTCTCCAACCCTTGGCCTCATGATCCAACCGCCTCAGCTTCCCAAAGTGCTGAGATGACAGGCATGAGCCTCTGGGCCCAGTCAATAATTGCCTTTGCTTTCTAGCTGTGTAGAGCGGTTTTCTGGATTAGGGGAAGGTTTATGTGTTGATGCTATGTGCCCCAAAAAGGTACACACACTGGCCTCTCCTTGAGCTGTCTGGGGTATTAGAGACAGGACAAGGAGATGGAATTTTTTTTTTTTTTGAGATGGAGTTTTGCTCTTGTTGCCCAGGCTGGAGTGCAGTGGCACAACCTCGGCTCACTACAACCTCCACCTCCTGGATTCAAGTGATTCTCCTGCCTCAGCCTCCCAAGTAGCTGGGATGACAGGCGCCTGCCACCGCGCCTGGCTAATTTTGTATTTTTAGTAGAGACGAGGTTTCACCATGTTCTCCAGGCTGGTGTCAAACTCCTGACCTCAGGTGATGCACCCGCCTTGGCCTCCCAAAGTGCTGGGATGACAGGCGTGAGCCACCGCACCCAGCTAATGCTGTCTTCTTCATGGTCATACAACTTCCCCAGAGAGAGAATTTACAACACTCATCATTTCTCAGAGGTTTTTGCTTTTAGTCAGAAAAGGGAAGCTCCAAGAAGGTTCTTTCTAGATCTGTTGGTTCTCAAATGTCTCAGTTCAGAATAATTTATATGCCAATGTTGCTATTTTTTTTTTTTCTGAGACGGAGTGTCACTCTGTCACCCAGGGCCAGAGTGCAGTGGCATGGTCTCGGTTCACTGCAACCTCTGCCTCCAGGGTTCAAGTGATTCCCCTGCCTCAGCCTCCTGAGTAGCTGGGACTACAGGCACCCACCATCATGCCCAGCTAATTTTTTTCTTTCTTTCTTTCTTTTTTTTTTTTTTGTATTTTAGTAGAGACGGGGTTTCGCCATGTTGGCCAGGATGGTCTCGATGCCCTGACCTTGTGATCCACCTACCTCGGCCTCCCAAAGTGCTGGGATTACAGGCATGAGCCACTGCACCCAGCCTGTTTTGTCAACCTTATGATCTCTGTTTTTTTGTTTTGTTTGTTTTGAGACAGAGTCTCACTCTGTCACCCAAGTTCGAGTACAGTGGCGTGATCTCAGCTCACTGCAACCTCTGCCTCCCAGGTTCAAGCGACTCTCCTTCCTCCGCCTCCCAAGTAGCTGGGATTACAGGCAGACGCCACCACATCCAGCTAATTTTTGTAATTTTTCTTAGCAGACATGGGGTTTCACCATGTCGGCCAGGCTGGTCTTGAACTCCTGACCTCAGGTGACCTGCCCTCGGCCTCCCAAAGTGCTGGGATTAGATTACAGTTAGCCACCACGCTCAGCCCCAACTTGGCATATTTTGGATTGACCCATTCTGGTCCCTTTTAAGAACTGCAGACAGCGGCCGGGCACGGTGGCTCACGCCTATAATCCCAGCACTTTGGGAGGCCAAGGCGGGCAGATCACGAGATGGGGAGATCAAGACCATCCTGGTCAACACGATGAAACCCCGTCTCTACTAAAAATACAAAAAATTAGCCGAGCGACGTGGCGGGCGCCTGTAGTCCCAGCTACTCCGGAGGCTGAGGCAGGAGAATGGCATGAACCCGAATGCACAGCTTGCAGTGAGCCGAGATGGCGCCACTGCACTCCAGTCTGGGTGACAGAGTGAGACTCCGTCTCAAAAAAAAAAAAAAAAAAAAAAAGCTGCAGATAGCATTTCAGTACATGCTTGGGGGTTAGCTTAAACAGTGACCATCACCAAGCAAAATCTTAAAATGTGAGCAATGTGGAGCTAAACGGACTGCAAAAGGAGACCTTTGTGTATTGTAGGAACTGTAACAAAAAGGCAGAACCCTGCTTCTTCAGTGTAGCTGAGAACATCCACATCACGCAACTCAGATTTTTGGCCACACTGTTCATGCCTGTGAATGGCCACAAACTTGCCCCAAGTATCGGCCAGGTGCGGTGGCTCATGCCTGTAAATTCCATCACTTTGGGAGGCTGAGGTGGGCGGATCACATCATGAGGTCGGCAGTTGCAGACCAGCCTGACCAACGTGGTGAAACCCCTTTTCTACTAAAAATACAAAAT
>NW_026654865.1:0-7968 GCF_009828535.3 Hylobates moloch
AAATAGGAACACTTTTACACTGTTGGTGGGACTGTAAACTAGTTCAACCATTGTGGAAGTCAGTGTGGCGATTCCTCGGGGATCTAGAACTAGAAATACCATTTGACCCAGCCATCTCATTACTGGGTATATACCCAAAGGACTATAAATCATGCTGCTATAAAGACACATGCACATGTATGTTTATTGCAGCACTATTCACAATAGCAAAGAGTTGGAACCAACCCAAATGTCCAACAACGATAGACTGGATTAAGAAAATGTGGCACATATACACCATGGAATACTATGCAGCCATAAAAATGATGAGTTCATGTCCTTTGTAGTGACATGGATGAAACTGGAAAACATCATTCTCAGTAAACTATCGCAAGGACAAAAAACCAAACACCGCATGTTCTCACTCATAGGTGGGAATTGAACAATGAGAACTCATGGACACAGGAAGGGGAACATCACACTCCGGGGACTGTTGTGGGGTGGGGGGAGGGGGGAGGGACAGTATTAGGAGATATACCTAATGCTAAATGATGAGTTAATAGGTGCAGCAAACCAATATGGCACATGGATACATATGTAACAAACCTGCACATTGTGCACATGTACCCTAAAACCTAAAGTATAATAAAAAAACTAGGTATTGATGGAATGTATATCAAAATAATGAGAGCTATTTATGACAAACTCACAGCCAATATCATACTGAATGGGCAAAAACTGGAAGCATTCCCTTTGAAAACTGGCACAAGACAGGGATGCCCTCTCTTACCACTCCTATTCAACATAGTGTTGGAAGTTCTGGCCAGGGCAATCAGGCAAGATAAAGAAATAAAGGGTATTCAATTAGGAAAAGAGGAATTCAAAATGTCCCTGCTTGCAGATGACATGATTGTATATTTAGAAAATCCCATCATCTGAGCCCAAAATCTCCTTAAGCTGATAAGCAACTTCAGCAAAGTCTCAGGATACAAAATCAATGTGCAAAAATCACAAGCATTCCTATACACCAATAAAAGACAAAAAGAGAGCCAAATCATGAGTGGACTCTCATTCACAATTACTACAAGGAGAATAAAATACCTATGAATCCAACTTACAAGGGATGTGAAGGACCTCTTCAAGGAGAACTACAAACCACTGCTCAATGAAATAACAGAGGACACAAACAAATGGAAGAACATCCAATGCTCATGGATAGGAAGAATCAATATTGTGAAAATGGCCATGCAGCCAAAGGTAATTTATAGCTTCAATACCAACCCCATCAAGCTACCAATGACTTTCTTCATAGAATTGGATAAAACTACTTTAAAGTTCATATGGAACCTAAAAAGAGACCACATTGCCAAGAAAATCCTAAGCCAAAAGAACAAAGGTGGAGGCATCACACTACCTGACTTCAAACTATACTACAGGCTACAGTAACCAAAACAGCATGGTACTGGTACCAAAACAGAGATATAGACCAATGGAACAGAACAGAGGCATCAGAAATAACACCACACATCTACAACAATCTGATCTTTGACAATCCTGACAAAAACAAGAAATGAGGAAAGGATTCCCCATTTAATAAATGGTGCTGGGAAAACTGGCTAGCCATATGTAGAAAGCTGAAACTGGATCAATTCAAGATCGACTGAAGACTTCAATGTTAGACCTAAGACCATAAAAACCCTAGAAGAAAACCTAGGCAATACCATTCAGGACATAGGCATGGGCAAGGACTTCATGACTAAAACACCAAAAGCAATGGCAACAGAAGCCAAAATAGACAAATGGGATCTGACTAAACTAAAGAGCTTCTGCACAGCAAAGGAAAACACCATCAGAGTGAACAGCCAATCTACAGAATGGGAGAAAATTTTTGCAATCTACCCAAATGACAAAGGGCTAATATCCAGAATCTACAAAGAACTTAAACAAATTTACAAAAAAAAAACAAACCCATCAAAAAGTGGGCAAACGATAAACAGACATTTCTGAAAAGAAGACATTTATGCAGCCAACAGACACATGAAAAAATGCTCATCATCACTGGCCATCAGGGAAATGCAAATCAAAACCACAGTGAGATACCATCTCACACCAGTTAGAATGGCTATCATTAAAAAGTCAGGAAACTGCAGATGCTGGAGAGGATATGGAGAAACAGGAACACTTTTACACTGTTGGTGGGAGCATAAACTAGTTCACCCATTGTGGAAGACAGTGCGGCGATTCCACAAGGATCTAGAACTAGAAATACCATTTGACTGAGCCATCCCATTACTGGATATATACCCAAAGGCTTAAATCATGCTACCATGAAGACAAATGCACACATATGTTTATTGCGGCACTATTCACAATAGCAAAGACTTGGAACCAACCCAAATGTCCATCAATGATAGACTGGATTAAGAAAATGTGGCACATATACACCATGGAATAATATGTAGCCATAAAAAAGGATGAGTTCATGTCCTTTGCAGGGACATGGATGAAGGTTGAAACCATCATTCTGAGCAAACTATCACAAGGACAGAAAACGAAACACTGCATGTTCTCACTCATAGGTGGGAATTGAACAATAAAAACACTTGGACACAGGGCAGGGAACATCACATACTGGGGCCTGTCGTAGGGTATTGGAGCTGGGGGAGGGATAGCATTAAGAGAAATGCTTGATGTAAATGGTGAGTTAATGAGTGCCGTGAACCAACATGGCACATGTATACCTATGTAACAAACCTGCACGTTGTGCACATGTACCCTAGAACTTAAAGTATAGTAATAATAATAATAAAATAATGATGCAGTGGGGTTTGGGGACTTGGGGGGGAAGCATGGGAGGGAGGGTGAAGGATAAAATACTACCATTTAATACTGTCTACACTGATCAGGTGATGGTTGCTCCAAAATCTCAGAAATCACCACTAAAGAACTTATCCACATAACCAAAAACCACCTCTTCTGCCAAAACTACTGAAGGCAAAAAGAAGACACTTTAAATATCAGTTGCATTTTTATCACTAACAATGAACAAACTGGAAAGAAAAATTACAAAAACAATTTCACGTACAATAGCATCAAAAATAATCAAATACATATGAATTAACTTAACCAAAGAGGTGAGTCTTTTGCATGAAAACTATAAAACTTTGCAGAAATAAATTTGAGAAGACATAAATAAATACAAATACATCTCTGCTCATGGATTGGAAAATTTAATATTGTTAAAATGTCAATACTACCCAAAGTAGCCTACAGATTCTATTCCCTCTCAAACATCCAAAGGCATTTTGTGCAAAAACAGAGAATCCCATACCAAAATTCATATGAAATTTTAAGAGACAATGAATAGTCAAAATCACCGTGAACAAAGCTGGAAGAATGACACTTCCTGATTTACAAAGCTGCAGCAATCATAATACTGGCATAATCAAAATACTGGCATAAAATCAAAATACAATAAAAATACTGGCATAAAAACATATATATAACATATGTTATATATAATATAACATATATTATATAACATATGTTATATATAATATAACATATATTATATATAATATAATATATTTATATATTATATATATTTATAATATAATTATAATATAATATACATAATTATAATATAATATATAATATATTTATATATTATTATAATATATAATTATATATATATTATATATAATTATAATATAATTATAATTAGTAATATAATATATAATATATTGAATATATTAATATATTAATTATTATTATATAATATATTAATATATTATTAATTATTATATTAATATATATTATAATATTTATATATTATATACAATATTTTAAATTATATATATATTTTAAATATATAATATATTATATATTATATATTATATAATATATATATTATATATAATTTAAAATATTATATATAATATATATAATAAAATATATATTATATATGTAATCGATGTAATAGAATAGATAGCCCAGAAATAAACCCTCAAATATATAGTCAAATGATTCTTGACAAAGACCATTTAATGGAGAAAAGACAGCCTTTTCAACAAAACCTGCTGGGAAAACTGGATATCCACATGGAAGATAATGAAGTTGAATCCTTATCTATCACCACATACAAAAAATAACTCAAAATGGATCAACTACCTAAATATAAGACTTAAAATATAAAATTCTAAGAAGAAAATAAAGGCGATACCTTAATGATAATGGATTTGGCAATAATACAACACCAACAGAAGAGGCAGCAACACCAACAAAATACCAAACTGGACTTCTTGAAAATCAAATAATTTTATGCATCAAAAGACCCTATCAACAGGGTAAAACAACAACACACAGAATCGGAGAAAATATTTACAAATCATACATATAATAAGAGATTAATATCCAGAATTTAGAGAGCTCCTAAAATCATCAACAAAAAATAAATAACCTGGTTCCAAAATGAGCAAAAGACTTAAATAGACATTTAATAAAATAAAACATACAAATAGCCAATGAAAGGATGTTTAGTATCACCACTCATTACGGAAATGCATATCAAATCTATAATGAGATATCTTCCTCATATCCATTAGTATGGCTAGTATAAACCAACCAACAAACAAAAAAACCCAGAAAATAACAAGTGTTGGTTTGGATATGAAGAAATTTGAAAGCTTGTAATCTATTGGTAGGAATGTAAAATGGTGCAGCCAATATATAAGGCAGTACAGCAATTCCTCAAAAAGTTAAAAATATAATTACTATATAATCCAGCAATTTAAAATCTGGGTATATATCTAAATTATTGAATTATTTAACGCAGGATTTTGAAGAGAGATTTGTATACCTGTGTTTGCATATTCCTGCAGTGGAATATTATTCAGCCTGGTGCATGCTACAACAGGGACAGAACTTGCTAAGTTAAATAAGCCAGTGATTAAAAAAAAAAAAAGAAGGCAAATACTGCATGATTCCACTTACATGAGGCAGTTAGAAAAGTCAAAATCATAGAGATAAAAAGTGGAAAGCTGGTTGTTAGGGGCTGGGGGAAAGGGATAAAAAGCTATTGTTTAACAAGTATAGAGTTTCAGTTTTATGATAAAAAGAGTTATGGACATATATGTTGTGGAAGGTTGCACAATATTATGAATGTATTTAATACTACTGAAATGAAAACTTTAAAATGGTTATGATGACAATTTTTATGTTGTGTGTATTTTAGCAAAATAAAAAATTAGAAAATTGCTGAAAACTGCATTAAAAATAAAACATCTCCTCTACATAATGAGACAATTTCAAAGTTTCATCAAATTACATCATCCAGCTCCAAGTAGAGGTCTTCTATCACTACCATTTGGTCTATATGTGGCTTATTGTGTTGGCGTATTGCTAGATAGAATAAAATAATTCCTACATAGTCACAAAACCTTAATAAAAATTACCAGTTAGAAAAAATACAGAATAGAAAAAGCACACAGTAGTCACTATACAAATAGAAGATGTAATAAACTTCTTTACAGTAGTACTGACAATTTCCTTTTCTGGAAACAAAGTTTTTTAGAAAGCCAAGACGAATAGAAAAAAATTCTTATAGGCTTAAAAAATATATGAAATGCTTGACAAAAGAAGCTGAGATTAGGCTGAATAATGACAAATTCCAACGGAAGATGATAACAGAAATGCACTTCTAAAATATACACCTTGAGTTTAAGGGTTCACTTTAGAGCATTAAGCCTATATAGCATTGTAAAAGTGAAAAAAGCCTCAAACTATGTTTTTCTTCAGCTCTCACATCACAACAATCAACGCAGGCAAAAGACTTCTGTGACCAAATGTGAGGAGTTTCTCCCCACCACCAAGTAAGCAATAAATTCTGCAGTGGAAACCATCTGGGCGCCCTATTCAATTCAATTTTGACAATGTTTTCCTGAAGATAGTGTGTGTATTAGTCCATTTCACACTGCTGATAGACATACCCAAGAGCTGGATGAAAAAGAGGTTTAATTGGACTTACAGTTCCACATGGCAGCTGGGGAGGCCTCAGAATCATGGCAGGAGGTAAAAGGCACTTCTTACCTGGCAGTGGCAAGAGAAAATAAGAGGAATACACAAGTGGAAACCCCTGATAAAACCATCAGATCTTGTGAGATTTGTTCACTGCCATGAGAACAGTATGGAGGAAACCACGCCCATGATTCAAATTATCTCCCACTGAGTGCCACCCACAACATGTGGGAATTATGGAAGTACAACTCAAAATGAGATTCAGGTGGGGACGCAGAGCCCAACCATATCATTCCACCCCTGGCCCTTCCAAATTTCATGTTCTCACATTTCAAAAACAATCATGTCTCCCCAGCAGTCCCCCAAAGTCTTACCTCATTTCAGCATGGACCCAAAAGTCCACAGTCCAAAGTCTCATCTGAGACAAGGGCCTTCTACCTATGAGCCTGAAAAATCAAAAGCAACCTAGTTACTTCCTAGATACAACAGGGTATTACAGGTATTGGGTAAATACAGTTTAAATACAATACAGTAAATACAATACAGGTATTGGGTAAATACAGTTGTTCCAAAGGGGAAAAATTGGCCAAAACAAACGGGTTACAGGGTCCACGCAAGTCCAAAATCCAGTGGAGCAGTCAAATTTTAAAGATCTAAAATGATCTCCTTTGACTCCAGGTCTTGCATCCAGGTCTTGCTGATACAAAAGGTGGGTTCTTATGGTCTTGGGCAGCTCCACCCCTGTGGCTTTGCAGGATATAGCCCCTCTCCTGGCTGCTTTCATGAGCTGGCATTGATGTCTGCAGCTTTTCAAGGCACACGGTGCAAGCTGTTGGTGGATCTACCATTCTGGGGTCTGGAGGACAGTGGACCTCTTCTCACAGCTCCACTAGGTGGTACCCCAGTAAGGACTCTGTGTGGGGGTTCTGACCCCACATTTCCCTTCTGCACTGCCCTAGCAGAGGTTCTCCAAGAGGGCCCACCCCTGCAGCACACTTTTCCCTGGGCATCCAGGCATTTCCATACATCTTCTGAAATCTAGGGAGTTTCCCAAACCTCAGTTCTTGACTTCTGTGCATTCACAGGCTGAACACCACGTGGAAGCTGCCAAGATGTGGGGCTTCTACCCTCTGAAGGAACAGCTCAAGCTGTACCTTGGCCCTTTTTAGTCATGGCTGGAGTGGGTGGGACGCAGGGCACCAAGTCACTAGACTGCACACAGCACAGGGACCCTGAGCCAGGCCCACGAAACCATTTTCTCCTAGGCTTCCAGGCCTGCGATGGGAGTGGTTTCTGTGAACACCTCTGACATGCCCTGGACATATTTTCCCCAGTGTCTTGGGGATTAACATTCAGCTCCTCGTCTTTTATGCAACTTTTTACAACCAGCTTGAATATCTTCTCAGAAAATGGGTTTTTCTTTTCTATCACATTATAAGGCTGCCATTTTTTTGAACTTTTGTGTTCCGCTTCTCTTATAAAACTGAATGCCTTTAACCTCATCTAAGTCACCTCTTGAATGCTTTGTGCTTAGAAATTTATCCCACCAGATACCCTACATCAACTCTCTCAAGTTCAAAGTTCCAAAAATCAATCTCTAGGGCAGGGGCAAAATGTCGCCAGTCTGTGCTAAAATGTAACAAGAGTCGCCTTTGCTCCAGTTCCCCAAAAGTTCCTCATCTCCATCTGAGACCACCTCAGCCTGGACATTATCGTCTATATCACTATCAGCCTTTTGGGCAAAGCCATTCAACAAGCTAGGAAGTTCCAAACTTTCCCACATTTTTCTGTCTTCTCCTGAGCCCCCCAGACTGTTCCAACCTCTGTCTGTTACCCATTTCAAAGGCCCTTCCACATTTTTGGGCATCTTCTCAGCAGCATCCACTCCTGGTACCAATTTACTGTATTAGTCTGTTTTCACACTGCCAAATAGGAACACTTTTACACTGTTGGTGGGACTGTAAACTAGTTCAA
>NW_026654866.1:0-7963 GCF_009828535.3 Hylobates moloch
TGAGACTTTGCTGAAGTTGCTAATCAGCTTAAGGAGATTTTGGGCTGAAACAATGGGGTTTTCTAGATATACAATCATGTCATCTGCAAACAGGGACAATTTGACTTCCTCTTTTCCTAATTGAATACCCTTTATTTCCTTCTCCTGCCTGATTGCCCTGGCCAGAACTTCCAGCACTATGTTGAATAGGAGTGGTGAGAGAGGGCATCCCTGTCTTGTGCCAGTTTTCAAAGGGAATGCTTCCAGTTTTTGCCCATTCAGCATGATATTGGCTAAGGGTTTGTCATAGATAGCTCTTATTATTTTGAGATACGTCCCATCAATACCTAATTTATTGAGAATTTTTAGCATGAAGGGTTGTTGAATTTTGTCAAAGGCCTTTTCTGCATCTATTGAGATAATCATGTGGTTTTTGTCTTTGATTCTGTTTATATGCTGGATTACATTTATTGATTTGCGTATGTTGAACCAACCTTGCATCCCAGGGATGAAGCCCACTTGATCATGGTGGATAAGCTTTTTGATGTGCTGCTAGATTCGGTTTGCCAGTATTTTATTGAGGATTTTTGCATCAATGTTCATCAAGGATATTGGTCTGAAATTCTCTTTTTTGGTTATGTCTCTGCCCGGCATTGGTAGCAGGATGATGCTGGCCTCATAAAATGTGTTAGGGAGGATTCCCTCTTTTTCTATTGATTGGAATAGTTCCAGAAGGAATGGTACCAGTTCCTCCTTGTACCTCTGGTAGAATTTGGCTGTGAATCCATCAGGTCCTGGACTCTTTTTGGTTGGTAAGCTATTGATTATTGCCACAATTTCAGAGCCTGTTATTGGTCTGTTCAGAGATTCAACTTCTTCCTGGTTTAGTCTTGGGAGGGTGTATTTGTCGAGGAATTTATCCATTTCTTCTAGATTTTCTAGTTTATTTGCGTAGAGGTGTTTGTAGTATTCTCTGATGGTAGATTGTATTTCTGTGGGATTGGTGGTGGTAACCCCTTTTTCATTTTTTATTGCATCTATTTGATTCTTCTCTCTTTTCTTCTTTATTAGTTTTGCTAGCAGTCTATCAATTTTGTTGATCTTTTCAAAAAACCAGCTCCTGGATTCATTAATTTTTTGAAGCGTTTTTTGTGTCTCTATTTCCTTCAGTTCTGCTCTGATTTTAGTTATTTCTAGCCTTCTGCTAGCTTTTGAACGTGTTTGCTCTTGCTTTTCTAGTTCTTTTAATTGTGATGTTAGGGTGTCAATTTTGGATCTTTCCTGCTTTCTCTTGTGGGCATTTAGTGCTATAAATTTCCCTCTACACACTGCTTTGAATGTGTCCCAGAGATTCTGGTATGTTGTGTCTTTGTTCTCATTGGTTTCAAAGAACATCTTTATTTCTGCCTTCATTTCATTATGTACCCAATAGTCATTCAGGAGCAGGTTGTTCAGTTTCCATGTAGTTGAGCAGTTTTGAGTGAGTTTCTTAATCCTGAGTTCTAGTTTGATTGCACTGTGGTCTGAGAGACAGTTTGTTATAATTTCTGTTCTTTTACGTTTGCTGAGGAGAGCTTTACTTCCAACTATGTGGTCAATTTTGGAATAGGTGTGGTGTGGTACTGAAAAAAATGTATATTCTGTTGATTTGGGGTGGAGAGTTCTGTAGATGTCTATTAGGTCCACTTTGTGCAGAGCTGAGTTCAATTCCTGGATATCCTTGTTAACTTTCTGTCTCATTGATCTGCCTAATGCTGACAGTGGGGTGTTAAAATCTCCCATTATTATTGTGTGGGAGTTTAAGTCCCTTTGTAGGTCACTCAGGACTTGCTTTATAAATCTGGGTGCTCCTGTGTTGGGTGCATATATATTTAGGATAGTTAGCTCTTCTTGTTGAATTGATCCCTTTACCATTATATAATGGCCTTCTTTGTCTCTTTTGATCTTTGTTGGCTTTAAGTCTATTTTATCAGAGACTAGAATTGCAACCCCTGCCTTTTTTTATTTTCCATTTGCTTGATAGATCTTCCTCCATCCCTTTATTTTGAGTCTATGTGTGTCTCTGCACATGAGATGGGTTTCCTGAATACAGCACACTGATGGGTCTTGACTCCTTATCCAGTTTGCCAGTCTGTGTCTTTTAATTGAAGCATTTAGCCCATTTACATTTAAAGTTAATATTGTTATGTGTGAATTTGATCCTGTCATTATGATGTTAGTTGGTTATTTTGCTCATTAGTTGATGCAGTTTCTTCCTAGCCTTGATGGTCTTTACAATGTGGCATGTTTTTGCAGTGGCTGGTACGAGTTGTTCCTTTCCATGTTTAGTGCTTCCTTCAGGAGCTCTTTTAGGGCAGGCCTGGTGGTGACAAAATCACTCAGCATTTGCTTGTCTGTAAAGTATTTTATTTCTCCTTCACCTATGAAGCTTAGTTTGGCTGGATATGAAATTCTGGGTTGAAAATTCTTTTCTTTAAGAATGTTGAATATCGGCCCCCACTCTCTTCTGGCTTGTAGAGTTTCTGCCGAGAGATCAGCTGTTAGTCTGATGGGCTTCCCTTTGTGGGTAACCCGACCTTTCTCTCTGGCCACCCTTAACATTTTTTCCTTCATTTCAACTTTGGTGAATCTGACAATTATGTGTCTTGGAGTTGCTCTTCTCGAGGAGTATCTTTGTGGCATTCTCTGTATTTCCTGAATCTGAATGTTGGCCTGCCTTGCTATATTGGGGAAGTTCTCCTGGATAATATCTTGCAGAGTGTTTTCCAACTTGGTTCCATTCTCCCCGTCATTTTCAGGTACACCAATCAGACGTAGATTTGGTTTTTTCACATAGTGCCAAATTTCTGGGGGGGTTTGTTCGTTTCTTTTTATTCTTTTTTCTCTAAACTTCCCTTCTCGCTTCATTTCATTCATTTCATCTTCCATCAGCGATACCCTTTCTTGCAATTGATCTCATTGGCTCCCGAGGCTTCTGCAATCTTCGCGTAGTTCTCGAAACTTGGCTTTCAGCTCCATCAGCTCCTTTAAGCCCTTCTCTCCATTGGTTATTCTAGTTATCCATTTGTCTAATTTTTTTTCAAAGTTTTTAACTTCTTTGCTATTGTTTTGAATTTCCTCCCGTAGCCCAGAGTAGTTTGATCGTCTGAAGCCTTCTTCTCTCAACTCATCAAAGTCATTCTCCAACCAGCTTTGTTCCGTTGCTGGTGAGGAACTGCATTCCTTTGGAGGAGGAGAGGTGCTCTGCTTTTTAGAGTTTCCAGTTTTTCTGCTCTGTGTTTTCCCCATCTTTGTGGTTTTATCTACTTTTGGTCTTTGATGATGGTGATGTACAGATGGGTTTTTGGTGTGGATGTCCTTTCTGTTTGTTAGTTTTCCTTCTACCAGACAGGACCCTCAGCTGCAGATCTGTTGGAGTTTGCTAGAGGTCCACTCCAGACCCTGTTTGGCTGAGTGTCAGCAGTGGTGGCTGCAGAACAGTGGATTTTCATGAGACCACAAATTCAGCTCTCTGATAGTTCCTCTGGAAGTTTTGTCTCAGAGGAGTACCTGGCCGAGTGAGGTGTCAGTCTGTCCCTACTGGGGGGTGCCTCCCAGTTAGGCTGCTCGGGGGTCAGGGACCCACTTTAGGAGGCAGTCTGTCGGTTCTCAGATCTCCAGCTGCATGCTGGGAGAACCACTACTCTCTTCAAAGCTGACAGACAGGGACATTTAAGTCTGCAGAGGTTCCTGCTGAATTTTTGTTTGTCTGTGTCCTGCCCCCAGAGGTGCAGCCTAGAGAGGCAGGCAGGCCTCCTTGAGCTGTGGTGGGCTCCACCCAGTTGGAGCTTCCTGGCTGCTTTGTTTACTTAAGCAAGCCTGGGCAATGGCGGGCGCCCCTCCCCCAGCCTGGCTGCCGCCTTGCAGTTTGATCTCAGACTGCTGTGCTAGCAGTCAGTGAGACTCCGTGGGCATAGGACCCTCCGAGCCAGGTGCGGGACACAATCTCCTGGTGTGCCGTTTTCCAAGCCCGTTGGAAAAGAGCAGTATTAGGGTGGGACTGACCCAATTCTCCAGGTGCCGTCTGTCACCCCTTTCTTTGACTAGGAAAGGGAACTTCCTGACCCCTTGTGCTTCCTGAGTGAGGCAATGCCTTGCCCTGCTTCAGCTCACACACAGTGCCCTGCACCAACTGTCCTGCACCCACTGTTTGGCACTCCCTAGTGAGACGAACCCGGTACCTCAAACGGAAATGCAGAAATCACCCGTCTTCTGTGCCACTCACACTGGGAGCTGTAGACCGGAGCTGTTCCTATTCGGCCATCTTGGCTCCACCTACATTTGTTTATTCTTTACAGTAGTTCAATTACCAGATTTTACAGGCTCTATTTTATAAATAAGGAAATTGGGGCATAGAGCAATTCAGTAACATGCTCAAGATAAGTTGACCAGTAAATGGTAGAGACAGTCTGACCCCATAGCCCTCACTTACGTATAGAGCTACAAAAAGCATCCCTTTCCCACTGATAAGAAATGAAGCACCACATTTACAACCTTGAACAAAACTCATAGCAAATGGGGAAGTGATCCAATTATTGATAAAAACATATTGGCCATTATAATGTCTTCTACTGAAAATATTTTCTTCCTCTCTCATGAATTTGTGAGAATTTAAGTTGTGATTCGCTTTCAGCTCAGTCTTAGGATTTATTCATTGTGTTATAGAATAGTTGTTTTCCAACATTTTTGAGCATGACATATCATATGAAATACATTTTATATTATAACCAAATAGTTACACATATGTATTTGGAAAATTGAAATTAAAGTAGATGAAATTTATTTACATTAACAATATGCAATTGCAATATGCAATGAAATTGGATATTTTCTATTCAATCTATTCTATTCTTTTAAATGCTGATTATATACCACCAAATTGATTTCAAGACCCACTAATGAGTCATAACCTGCAGTTTAAAAAAACACTGCCACAGAAGATTAAAGAAAATTACGATTGCTCTAAGAAATTAACATTTCTAATCACCATCATGAACATTATTTATGCAGCAGTTGATGCTAATGGGAATTTATGCCATTAAAAGATTATGATGTGTCAACTCTATTTTGTGAAGGCTTTGAAATGCTCTCAGATGCTGACCCATTTGATTTGTAAAGGCTATCAAGCACCGTACTTTTGCTGGCTTCTTCGGAGGCCAAGAGCCTACTTATATTGGTTTCAAACTCTTAAGTTTATTAAATTATTCTTCCTACTTTTTTTGAATTATGCATGGGCATGTAACATGGTTTAACACTTAATTATTACATTTGGTTTGCAATTATCTAATGCATGTAGAAACTTTGTGCAGTCCAGTTTTTATTCTGCGGAATCTGAGAAATTTCTGAGAGAAACAGAAGTAAGGAGGAGGAGAAAACCAGGAAACGACCCACTGGTCCCTAAATCCAGAGGCCACAAAAAAGGACAGGAAACCAGGTAGCCATGGGAAAAAGATTTCTTTGCTGCTCCTTGTTTCTGATCCTGCTGGGTTTGATTTTTCTTTGGGATCTGCATATTCTGTATTAGAGGATACTGTTTATATTATACAGACTTATCCAGTGTCTGTCCAAAAATGAAGAAAGAGAGAGACAAACAGAATGTTGTTACAGGCCGAGCGCATGCCTGTAACAGCAACCCTTTGGGAGGTTGAGGCGGGAGTAGCACTTGAGCCCAGGAGGACCAGGCTGCAGTGAGTCATGATTGCACCACTGCAGCCCAGCCTGGGCAACAGTGCAAGACTGTCTCCAAAAAAGGAAAAGAAAAGAAAAAACAGAAAGAAAAAGAAGAAGAAAGAATGTTGTTTCAGTCAGAGATGTAAGAGGCCCACAGTTTCTTCAGCTGGTGACCTGGAGTAGCTTTTGAGAATGGGCAATGTCACGTTTGTCCTTCATATGATGGGACCACTCCACAAGGGCAGTGGTCTCAGGCCAAAGACTGGGCATTCTCCTTCTGCGTTAGCCTTCCCCTGCCCCTGCCACAAACACCAGGATATTCAGTTAACTTTGAATTTTCAGATAAACAACAAATAATTTTTGAACATAAGTATGTCCCTAAGTGGGGACTTATCATGCTTATAAGTGTGTCTCACTTGAGACACACTTATACTAAAAAAAAAAAAAAAAAAAAAAAAAAATTGTTTATTATTTGCCTGAAATTCACACTTCACTAGGAGTCCTGTATCTTTATTTGCTAAAACAGGCTACCTTATTTTAGGGGTGGAGAGGGGGCGATCCCTTTTCCATCTTAAGGGTCATAGCTGACACTTCTGTAACAAAGGCATATTAACAGGAGACAAGCATAACAAATATGTTTGATCTTATTTTTATGTGACATTACAGCCTTCAGAATGAAGATCTGAAGATACACAGAAAACTTTTCATTTTTATGCTTAGGCTCAGTGAAGTATGAACAGCTCTCTGGAAACATGATTACACAGAAGGAGTCTGATGGAATGCTAACACACTGAGAGGGGAAATCCAGCAAGGCCTGTCTTAACAGATGCTTCTTGGCCTCTCTGTGCAGCATTCCTGCTGATGCAGGACAAGCAAGCCCCAGGGTGGGACTTAGGCCATGAGGGTTCTTGGCTTTGCCCAGGAAAGAATTCAAGGATGAGCCAGCTTTACTGAAGGAGTGTTACAGCTCTGGCACCGTTACAGCTCTGTTACTGCTCCTGCAGAGTGGGGCTACCCAATAGGCAGTGTGCTTAGATTAGCAGCTCAGCACAGTTTTGCAGTCATATTTACACCAACTCTTAATTATATGTAGATTAAGGGGTGGTTTATGCAGAAGTTGCTAGGAAAAGGGTGGTAACTTTTGCATCATTGGGTCATTGCCTTGGAAAGGGGTGGTAACTCCTGGGTGTTGCCATGGCAATGGTAAGCCGACATGGCACAATGGAGGGCGTGTCTTATGGAAAGCTGCTTCCACCCTGGCCCTGCTTTAGCTAGTTCTCACTTTGGTCCAGTGTCCGAGCCCTGCCTCCGGAGTCAAGTCCCCCCTCCTACTTTACTTGCTTCCAGGTGTGACATAGATCTCTTCTGGAATAAGGGTATTAATTTTGTTATGGCCAGCTCTGACACAGAAGGACAGGAGAAGTGGGTGGGGGGTGGGATTAGTGTAATAGCTTTAGGCTTTATGACTGGCTTTGGGAAAATGGGGTTCTGGTCTCTATGACCTGCCTTGGGGAAGAGGGTTTCCAGTTTCCATGGCTTGCCTTGGGGGAGAATGAAAGGTGAGAGACAGGAGGGCAGGTGAAGATCAAAGAGAAACTTTGCTTCTGAGTCTGCTTCTGGGACCTTCAGTTTAACCTTAAGGCAAGTTTGGCCTATCGATCATTTTTCTGAGCCCCAACATCATTTATATTTCTGGACCTCAGATACCTCAAGAGTGAGATTCTTTGGGAAGAATAACTCAAGAATTTAGGGAGGTCCACTAACCCCTCTGTCCACCTCCTCCTCTCAGCTGGCCCTGCCTTAATCACAACAACCAGAGAAAACTTCCACCAGAGAGGAGCCCAGGGTTAACTTAATAAACTGTTTGGTGTTTATCAATCTGCTCTCTCAGCAGCCCCATGCTGTCAGCATCCCTCATACAACAGCATAAACCTCTTGCTCCAGGCTCCAAAAAGGCAGAAAATATCTATTCGCAGCAAATGAAGTTATTATAAGTGGTCTCTGGACCCTTTCTGTGAATAAAATTACCCCCACCATTCATCTATTCGCATAGGCCTTGGATTCAATATAAAGTGAGACCATGTGACTGTATAGTTTCATTCATACGTGTGCACTGAAGAGTAATATGTGATGATTACTGTCCTCCATAAATGAGAAATTTGTTTTCTTTGGGTTTAATCTTCACTGGTAAGGAAGTCCATCTGAGGCACAGGGACAAAGTAACCTTTATTGCTTGCTTTCTTTTCTGGAAAGCATTTCAAAAGAGCTAAAAGAG
>NW_026654867.1:0-7962 GCF_009828535.3 Hylobates moloch
CACACACACACACACACACACACACACACACACACACACACACACACGACCATCCAGCTTACGCAAGGTTTGCAGAGGCGGGAGGATCTTTCACCTCAGCTGGGAAGGAGAACGGCCCACAAATGCCCCAAACTCTAAAACACTTAGAGCCCCCATCTGTGTGTGACACTGGAGGCTGGCAAGGATTGGCAGCCTCCCTGAATGGGAGGACAGGATGCGCCGGACCCCCTTCCCAACACTGGGCTGAAGCCTGGGGAGGCAAGACAGTCTCCCAAGGACTCAGCTAGTCCTTTGAGGGAGCCCAGGGTCTCAGAGAACGAGGGAAATGCGTACTGAGAGAGCCCCAGAACAGGGAGCCCCAGAGACTGAAGGGGTTGCAGAGACACCAAGAAGCAGAGAGACAACATGCAAGGGAGAGAGACAGTAGGAAGAGACAGGGGCAGAGATCAAAGCAGCAGTGGTTGCGAAAGGCTCAAGGAGGAGATAAGGAGAGGGAGGAAGCGGGGACCCAGGAGGCTGCGATGGAGTGGAAATGCTCCTTAATGTCCCCAGGGTGGCCTCCAGGTCCCCAGGTACTGCCTGAAGCCAGTAGGCAGGATGGCCCTATCCAAAGGACAGTCGGGCTAAGGCTTGGGCAGCTGGGAGGACCATGATGCAGGGCCGGCCAAGCGGGAAGAGAGACTCACCTCCAGCTCCTTGAAGACCATGCACCTGCGTGCCCAGTCCACGATGGAGATGAAGGTCTGGTCGGCCATTCTGCACAGGAGGCCGAAGGCCGCCGGCTGGTCGGGGCGGCTTTTGGTGGGCTCCTGCAGGCAGCCCAAGATGCGGGCCCGTACCTGGTCCTCATCCGGCTCCAGCTGCAGCAGCTGCAGGATAAGCTCAGGCACGTTGGGCCCTCCAGAGAAGGGCTCTGGGTAGCCGTACGGCAGCCCAGGCTGTGGGGGGCTGGCGTAAGGCTCCGGGTACTCAGACTTGATGGCACGGCCAGGAAAGGCAGGGTAGAGGTAGCCAGCCAGTGGCCCATGGGCACCGGGCACGGCCATGGGCAGTGCCGGGGCCCCAAAGTCGCCCAGTGGCCCGGCAGGTGGACCGGCGGCCAGGCCCTTGGGCTCAGGCGCATGCAGGCTGGGAGGCAGCACATAGTCCGGTGCGGGAGGGGGCGGTGGGGGCACCCCCATCGGGGGCCCTGTCTCCAGCTTGAAGCCATTGGCCCGAATCTGTGCCTTCTTCTGCTGTTTCAGGGCCCGGTCCCGCTTGTACATCGGCCCAAACTTGTTCCGGCCACCCCTCATACGGTCAGCGCGCACGGCTGTGGGCAGGGGCAGAGGGTCAGACTCACCCTTTCTAAGCCCCCTTCCATGCTGCCCCACCACAGATCCTTTCCAAACAAATCTGACCGCTCTCTCCCCTGCTCAGCAGCCTTTCATGGCTCCCACTGACCACAGGGGAAGTCAGTCTCCTTTGCCTAGCATTCAAAGCCCTGCTCAGCTTTTCAGGCAATCCCTGCTAAGACCCCTCTCCTTCCACTCCACCTAACTCACCTCCACTCCTCTGTTTGACACATCTCCTTCCTCCTCCACCCTGCCTTTCATTTTCCTTCTGACTCAAACTTTTTTTTTCTCTTTTGCTTGCTGAACACCCAGCCTCAATGTCACTACTTCCAGGAAGCACTCCTGGATATAGCCAAACGGACTCTACTGTCCTTGCCCCAGGTGCCCTGTCCTTGCCCACCCTTAGCATGCTGAGTGGATCATGCCATGTGCTCCTGCAGGCTAAGCTCTGGGCTCAGGTGCCCAGCACAAGGCCTGGCAGGAAGATGGTGACCGGAAGGGGACCCTAGTCAGCCTTGTTCACCGCTGGCCCCAGGGTCCAGCTGTTTTTGACTGACTGCCTGACTGTTGAGCTCCTGCTTCAAAATGACTCAAGTATCCTTCACTGGCTGTGAATGTGAAGCCAAGTTTAGAGCTGGTCAAGGCTCTATGCTGCGGGAGGGGACCTCTCTTGCTGACTAGAAGCTCCTCCGCCTGGCCAGACCCAATAGGTGCATCTCTGCAGCTGGAGTGTGCCCCCCGCCCCTGCTCAGACAGGGCCCCACCCTGGGATCTGGGCGAGGGGAAAGAGCAGGAGAGAGGGGGTGGTGCTCAGCAGGGATGATGGCTGGGGGGCCGCCTGGCCAATCTTCCTGCCCCCTGGGGTGAGCAGCGCTGTGCCATTCGCAGGGTGCACGGGAGCTTCTGCTGCCCACAACAGCCAGCTATCTGGCCCCTTGGGACCTGGCGCTAGGGGCATGGGCTCTGGGGACAGGACAGGATGTCCCCCTCCCATCCAGGAGTCCTTTCTTCAGGTGGCAGGGCATGTGGTCCGCCACTCTCAGAGCCACCTGGGGCTCTGTACACTGTTCCAAGACCTTAATCAACCACTGCCTGTTCAGCACACAGTCCAGTGACTGGCCACCTCCAGAAGCTCAAATCTTTCCTGCCAAAACTTACCGCCTCCTCTCTGGGCTGAGAGCTGGGGTTGAGGGTAGGGAGGCAAAGAGGGGCCTGGGTTCCTTAGGGGCAATTCAATTGTCCCCCACTGCCCGGCCCCCTCAGGGCCTGGCTAAGAACATGACGGGAAGGAATCTCACTGGCTGAACGAATAAACCAGAGAGTCCTTCAGATGGACGGACAGACAAGCAGATGGGCAGCTGAATGTGCGGGGGCTGGGCAGTGGTGGTGGGCAGATCCTAATGGAAAGCGTGATCGGCCTGACAGCTAACCTGCAGCAATGAATGCCCAGGCACCTTCAGCTTTCCTACACCGATCCCCACACTCACTCACTGGAGGAAGGCACTGCCGTTAAGCCCATTTTTCTTTTCTTTCTTTCTCTTTGTGCCTTTTCTTTTCTTTCTTTTTTATTTTTATGTACTTATATTTTGAGACAGGGTTTCCTTCTCGCCCAGGCTGGAGTGCAGTGGTGTGATCATAGCTCACTGCAGCCTCGACTTTCTAGGCTCAAGTGATCCCCCCGCCTCAGCCTCCTGAGAGCTAGGACTGCAGGCACATGCCACCACGCCCAGCTACTTTTTTATATTTTATAGAGACAAGGTTTCTCCATGTTGCCCAGGCTGGTCTTAAACTTCTGGGCTCAAGTGATCCTCTTGCCTCAGCCTCCCAAATGCTGGAATTACAGGCATGAGCCGCTCCATCCCGCCAAGCCCATGTTTCAGATGGGGAATCTGCAGTTTAGAGAGGTTAAGGATTTTGCCCAACATCACCCAGCCTGACTGACAGTGCCGGCACTGGGACTTGGCCGCTGCCGGCTGGGGTTGGGTATTTTGAGGGGGATGGGGACCTCCTCACAGAGGGAGGAGCTCTGCCGACCCTGTGCTGGGGCCCTGGCAGGGGCTGGGGCAAGAGTCATCACCATAGGGTTCACTTTTGGATACTTCTCAGCCCAACCCAGGCTGGCCTTGCCAGTGTACTTTCCCCGCCCGAGGCCCACCCAGGGCCAGCGCCCTGTTCCCTTGCAGCGACTGGGCCCTAATGTTGCACGAGGGGCCTTCGCGAAGGCCAATGGTGCTATCCCCTCGGCCCCTCTCCCACCCCCACCCCCTACCCCCTGAGGCTGTCGGGGGTCAGGGGTCGAGGCCCGCGCGGCGCGCACCTTCCAGGCGCATCCCCACCGTCAGGCACTTCTGGAAGCGGCAGAAGGGACAGCGCTTGCGCTGCGTCTTGTCGATCTTGCAGCTCTGGCTCTCGGTGCACGTGTAGTGCTTGTTGTTCTGCACCGTGCGCTTGAAGAAGCCCTGCGGGAGCTGAGAGTCAGCGGGGCCCCGCCGCGCCCGTCTGCCTCACCCCTGCCGCGCGCTCGCCGCTCACCTTGCAGCTCTCACACGTGAGCAGTCCGTAGTGGTAGCCGGACACCTTGTCCCCGCACACGGGACACAGCTCGTCCAGGTCCTCGTCGTAGGAATAGTCCATGCCCGCGGCGTCCGCCTGCGGAGCGACAGCGGGTCAGGGCGGGCCGGCGGAGACCGGCAGCCTGGGGTCCCCGCGGCCGCTGCCCCAGCCGCTGTCGCCGGCCCGTCGCGTAATCCCCTCGCTGTGCCCAGGCGCCGCCGCCGGCACCCACCGAGCGCCCCGCGCAGCGTGCCAGGGTGGGCCCGGTGCAGTCCCCGCGCCCGGCCTTCCGCCGCCAGGCCCCGCGCTCCCGCCCCGCCCGGGGGGCTCCTCCAGCGCGGACCCCGTCGCGCTCGATCTGGGGCCCTCGGATTCGATGCGCTTCGATTGGGATTCGTTTGTCTGAGAACAAAACCCCGATTCTGAGAAAAGGAGATGGGCTCAGCCGCGGGGAAGACGCCAGGGGACCCAGGAGCGCTGGGGCGCCCGGCCCGGGTGTTCTGGGAACCCGGCAGAGACGAAGGAGGCACAGACAGAGTCCGGGGGAGACAGATATGGGAAGAAACCCTGGAGAGAGACAACGACCGACGCCGCGGGGCGCAGACGCGAGGTCAGTCCAAGAGTGCCAGAGACACAGACACAGAGACGCCCAGCTAGAGAGAACCCGGCGGGGGCGAGACACAGGGAGGGATGTAGAGAGACAGGGAGACAGGGAGAGAGAGAGAGAGAGAGAGAGAGAGAGAGAGAAACGAGGGGTGGGGGATTGGATCAGAAACTCGGAGAGACAGCGGAGGTCCGAAGAGAAAACCCAAGAGAGACTGACGCAGAGCCAGAGACACAACGATAGACGAGAGACAGAGACGCCGAGACGAGAGGAGGCCAGGAGAGACGAGGCCGGGGAGCTACAGAAACACGGAGAGAAAACCTGGAGGCGGAGGCGCCCAGCCCGAGGGTCGGGGACAGGGGACGCGCGGAAACCCGCGGGGCAGGAGCCCAAGGGCCAAGGCGAGGCCCCGCGGGGTCGGACGCGGACGGGGGCCCGGGCCGCAGGAGGCGGAAAACGACGGCGCCGGGACCGGGAGCCCGAAAACGCAGAGCCGCCGGGGCCCCCTCGCCAGGGGAGACAAAGCCGCGGCAGCGACGGCAACGGGAGGCGCAGCCCGAGCCGCCGCTGCCACCGGTACGTCGGGCGGGGAGACCTCGGGCGGGGGTCGGCGGGCTCCGGGAAGCCGAGCCAGAGGCGAGGGAGCGACCTCGGGCGGAGAGGCGAAGTCCCAAGGAGGGAAGCGCGAGGAGCCAGGGCCCGGGACGCGAGAGGGGGCGCGACGGCGGCTGCAGCCGGTCCGGCGCCCACCTGGTCGCTCCTGCGAGCAGCACCCCGCGTCCCGCCCGCGCGGAGCCCCCACCTCTCGGCCGCGCCGCCGCCGCCGGCGAGGAGCCGCACCCGGTCGCAGCGCCGCCCGCCCGCGATGACGGCCGCTCGGGCCGGGGGCGGGGAGGCGGGGGCTCGGGGCTGGCGGCGCGGGGGCCTCGGCTCCCACCTCCCGCCTCCCCGCCCCCCCCGCCTGCCTCCCCGTTTCCCCCCCACCGCCGCCGGGGCCGCTCCGAGGCGCACCTGGGACCCGGGCCCCTCCACTGCCACCGCGCCCTGCGCCAACCCGCCGCGCCAGGGCCGGGGGCCGGTCCCTCTATATCGGCGCGTGCGGTATCCGGGGGCGGAGGCCCGGTCGTGTCCTCCCCCCAAGCCCGGCCCGCGCCGGCACCCTCTCCGCAGTCCGGCTCGAGTATTCGCCCTCATCCTCCCGGCCCCCCAGCCGCAGCCCGGCTCCCCGGACCCCAAGCGAGGCCAGAGAGCTGCGGAGCCCGAGTGCCCAGCGATCTGGGCAGGTATAGGGCTCTGGGGGCCTTGGGTCACCCGCCTGCAGTGGGAGGAGGCAGCTCCTGTCTGTGAACCCAGCTGGGTCGTGGCGAATGCCACGCGGGTGGCTGGTCGCACTGCAGCGTGGAAGTGGGTAAGGGCAAGTGGCGACCGTGGCCGAGGCTCGGATTCATGGGTGGAAGCCAGATTCTCCCATGGGCCCCGCCACGTCTCCTCACTTGAGCCTGCAGCAGCTCTCTCCCCGTCTCGGGTCTTCAGTTGCCACATCTGTGAAGTGGGTAGATGACCGCTCTTCCTCGATAAGGGTGGGTCGTGAGGATGAACCCAAGCAGTAGGGGCAAAGCACGCGCGTGGCCTGGCGGAAGCGCTCAGTGGCGCCCCGCTGGGGAGATCTGGGGCGAACTCCTTCTGCTCGCCAGCCTCAGTTCGCTGAGCTGGAAATGGGAATCGTGGAAATTTTTTTACGAATGTCCGAGGCCTAGGGAGGACCCGAAGACTCTACGGGTGCAGGAGCTGGGAGAGGAGCCCGGAGGCAGGGCCCCGCTGCTCCCCTCAGAGCTCTCACGGGGGGTGGGGCGAGGAAGAAAGCACTGGGCGGCCTTGGGGACAAAGGGGTTCCCGGGCCTACGGGCCGAGCAGTTGCTCTGGGCTAGGGACCATCCGCGGGGCTACTGTTTTTCAGTTGGAGAAACTGACCCGAAAGGAAGGGGTCTGCTTGCATTCCGCCTCCGCCCCCGCTGGCACCTGGGGTCGGAGAGAGTTTGGGGACCACGAGGCCAAAAAACTGCGATCTTCAAGCAGGAGAATACCGCAATTTTGCATTGACAGCGGCGCAACCCACCAAAAGGCTCCATCTGGGCTCCCGCCCGCCTGGAGGCCTCGGGCTTCGGTCGGAGCTGGGCCTGGGGCCTGCAAGCTGTGGCCAGAGACCCCCGCGCAGACCGCACTCAGCTGGCTCACCCCACAGAAGGAGCAGAACCCGCAGACTAGCTGTGCAAGCTCGGGCAAGTCACTTCGCCTCTCTGAAATGAGAGCCTCAGTTTCTCCGAGCATAAAGTGGAAAATGTTGGCTTTACAGATGGGGTACTGCGGTTTCCATGCAAGAATCTTGGATGAGGAGGGAGGAAAGAGCCAGAGACCCTGTTAATCGTACCCCCGCACCCCCAAACCCCTGAGAAACAAGAGCATCTGCCAGAGCTGGAGGTGGGGGTCACTGCTGCCTCTGAACAGCTCCCCACCACAGTGGAGCCCTCAGACAGTGACTGCAGGAGCGAAGGGGGTTGGTGGATGATGGGCTGGGGTGCCCCAGTCGGCTGTTCTAAGGTAGAGCCCACCCGAGGTCTCCTGGAAGCCTAGAGCTGGACACACAGGCCCCAGCCGCCCAGGTTGGGTGGGGGCTGGGCTCAGGCCCTTCTCCCTCTATCTCCAACCCCGTCTCCCCCAGGGTTTCTACTCTCACCGGCTGGAAGCCCATGGCTCCTCCGCACTCCAGGCTCTGAGGCACCCACCCCCACAGGTTCCAGGTTCCAGCCCACCGCCTGGGGAGTTCCAGGCCCTCATCCACCCACCCAGGGAGGCAAACCTAGACCTGGCCCGGCCGCAGAACCCAGGCTGACAGATGGACGCCGGAGACAGACACATGGATACACAGCAAGACTCAGAGAAAGCCACAGAAGACAACACAGAAACTCAGGCGGGGGACAGAGCCCCAAGACAGGCCCAGAGCCCTCCGGACACACTCACAGACTTCTAGGCTCAGACCCGCACAGCCTGGTGGATGCCTGGCCAGCGACAGCGGGACACCAGCGGACCTCCATGGGGCTTGTGGTCACAGGCCTGGCTCCTCCCATCGGCAGCCCAGGGAAGAAGAGGGGGTAGCATGGTGGGAGGGTGAGTCTGGGAGACCCCTGGCACCTTCCGTGCCCAGAGCAGGGGACACCAGTCACTAAACGGAGCAGGCAGTGGCCGGCCCAGGCTGCAGGGAGGCACTGCAGAGGGAGGCTGGCCATTAGAGGCCTGGGCCAAGGCCCTCACTTACGGAGCGGAAGCAGCGCTCTCACGCCGAATGAGGGTGGCAGTGGGCACCACGGGTCCAGGGGGAGGCTCCGGCAGCCCAGGTGGGACGGTGGCGACTGTGGGTGCGCAGAACCCCCCTCACACCACGGCGGGCGGCAGCCGGACGGCAGGCTGGCCCTG
>NW_026654868.1:0-7962 GCF_009828535.3 Hylobates moloch
CACACACACACACACACACACACACACACACACACACACACACACACGACCATCCAGCTTACGCAAGGTTTGCAGAGGCGGGAGGATCTTTCACCTCAGCTGGGAAGGAGAACGGCCCACAAATGCCCCAAACTCTAAAACACTTAGAGCCCCCATCTGTGTGTGACACTGGAGGCTGGCAAGGATTGGCAGCCTCCCTGAATGGGAGGACAGGATGCGCCGGACCCCCTTCCCAACACTGGGCTGAAGCCTGGGGAGGCAAGACAGTCTCCCAAGGACTCAGCTAGTCCTTTGAGGGAGCCCAGGGTCTCAGAGAACGAGGGAAATGCGTACTGAGAGAGCCCCAGAACAGGGAGCCCCAGAGACTGAAGGGGTTGCAGAGACACCAAGAAGCAGAGAGACAACATGCAAGGGAGAGAGACAGTAGGAAGAGACAGGGGCAGAGATCAAAGCAGCAGTGGTTGCGAAAGGCTCAAGGAGGAGATAAGGAGAGGGAGGAAGCGGGGACCCAGGAGGCTGCAATGGAGTGGAAATGCTCCTTAATGTCCCCAGGGTGGCCTCCAGGTCCCCAGGTACTGCCTGAAGCCAGTAAGCAGGATGGCCCTATCCAAAGGACAGTCGGGCTAAGGCTTGGGCAGCTGGGAGGACCATGATGCAGGGCCGGCCAAGCGGGAAGAGAGACTCACCTCCAGCTCCTTGAAGACCATGCACCTGCGTGCCCAGTCCACGATGGAGATGAAGGTCTGGTCGGCCATTCTGCACAGGAGGCCGAAGGCCGCCGGCTGGTCGGGGCGGCTTTTGGTGGGCTCCTGCAGGCAGCCCAAGATGCGGGCCCGTACCTGGTCCTCATCCGGCTCCAGCTGCAGCAGCTGCAGGATAAGCTCAGGCACGTTGGGCCCTCCAGAGAAGGGCTCTGGGTAGCCGTACGGCAGCCCAGGCTGTGGGGGGCTGGCGTAAGGCTCCGGGTACTCAGACTTGATGGCACGGCCAGGAAAGGCAGGGTAGAGGTAGCCAGCCAGTGGCCCATGGGCACCGGGCACGGCCATGGGCAGTGCCGGGGCCCCAAAGTCGCCCAGTGGCCCGGCAGGTGGACCGGCGGCCAGGCCCTTGGGCTCAGGCGCATGCAGGCTGGGAGGCAGCACATAGTCCGGTGCGGGAGGGGGCGGTGGGGGCACCCCCATCGGGGGCCCTGTCTCCAGCTTGAAGCCATTGGCCCGAATCTGTGCCTTCTTCTGCTGTTTCAGGGCCCGGTCCCGCTTGTACATCGGCCCAAACTTGTTCCGGCCACCCCTCATACGGTCAGCGCGCACGGCTGTGGGCAGGGGCAGAGGGTCAGACTCACCCTTTCTAAGCCCCCTTCCATGCTGCCCCACCACAGATCCTTTCCAAACAAATCTGACCGCTCTCTCCCCTGCTCAGCAGCCTTTCATGGCTCCCACTGACCACAGGGGAAGTCAGTCTCCTTTGCCTAGCATTCAAAGCCCTGCTCAGCTTTTCAGGCAATCCCTGCTAAGACCCCTCTCCTTCCACTCCACCTAACTCACCTCCACTCCTCTGTTTGACACATCTCCTTCCTCCTCCACCCTGCCTTTCATTTTCCTTCTGACTCAAACTTTTTTTTTCTCTTTTGCTTGCTGAACACCCAGCCTCAATGTCACTACTTCCAGGAAGCACTCCTGGATATAGCCAAACGGACTCTACTGTCCTTGCCCCAGGTGCCCTGTCCTTGCCCACCCTTAGCATGCTGAGTGGATCATGCCATGTGCTCCTGCAGGCTAAGCTCTGGGCTCAGGTGCCCAGCACAAGGCCTGGCAGGAAGATGGTGACCGGAAGGGGACCCTAGTCAGCCTTGTTCACCGCTGGCCCCAGGGTCCAGCTGTTTTTGACTGACTGCCTGACTGTTGAGCTCCTGCTTCAAAATGACTCAAGTATCCTTCACTGGCTGTGAATGTGAAGCCAAGTTTAGAGCTGGTCAAGGCTCTATGCTGCGGGAGGGGACCTCTCTTGCTGACTAGAAGCTCCTCCGCCTGGCCAGACCCAATAGGTGCATCTCTGCAGCTGGAGTGTGCCCCCCGCCCCTGCTCAGACAGGGCCCCACCCTGGGATCTGGGCGAGGGGAAAGAGCAGGAGAGAGGGGGTGGTGCTCAGCAGGGATGATGGCTGGGGGGCCGCCTGGCCAATCTTCCTGCCCCCTGGGGTGAGCAGCGCTGTGCCATTCGCAGGGTGCACGGGAGCTTCTGCTGCCCACAACAGCCAGCTATCTGGCCCCTTGGGACCTGGCGCTAGGGGCATGGGCTCTGGGGACAGGACAGGATGTCCCCCTCCCATCCAGGAGTCCTTTCTTCAGGTGGCAGGGCATGTGGTCCGCCACTCTCAGAGCCACCTGGGGCTCTGTACACTGTTCCAAGACCTTAATCAACCACTGCCTGTTCAGCACACAGTCCAGTGACTGGCCACCTCCAGAAGCTCAAATCTTTCCTGCCAAAACTTACCGCCTCCTCTCTGGGCTGAGAGCTGGGGTTGAGGGTAGGGAGGCAAAGAGGGGCCTGGGTTCCTTAGGGGCAATTCAATTGTCCCCCACTGCCCGGCCCCCTCAGGGCCTGGCTAAGAACATGACGGGAAGGAATCTCACTGGCTGAACGAATAAACCAGAGAGTCCTTCAGATGGACGGACAGACAAGCAGATGGGCAGCTGAATGTGCGGGGGCTGGGCAGTGGTGGTGGGCAGATCCTAATGGAAAGCGTGATCGGCCTGACAGCTAACCTGCAGCAATGAATGCCCAGGCACCTTCAGCTTTCCTACACCGATCCCCACACTCACTCACTGGAGGAAGGCACTGCCGTTAAGCCCATTTTTCTTTTCTTTCTTTCTCTTTGTGCCTTTTCTTTTCTTTCTTTTTTATTTTTATGTACTTATATTTTGAGACAGGGTTTCCTTCTCGCCCAGGCTGGAGTGCAGTGGTGTGATCATAGCTCACTGCAGCCTCGACTTTCTAGGCTCAAGTGATCCCCCCGCCTCAGCCTCCTGAGAGCTAGGACTGCAGGCACATGCCACCACGCCCAGCTACTTTTTTATATTTTATAGAGACAAGGTTTCTCCATGTTGCCCAGGCTGGTCTTAAACTTCTGGGCTCAAGTGATCCTCTTGCCTCAGCCTCCCAAATGCTGGAATTACAGGCATGAGCCGCTCCATCCCGCCAAGCCCATGTTTCAGATGGGGAATCTGCAGTTTAGAGAGGTTAAGGATTTTGCCCAACATCACCCAGCCTGACTGACAGTGCCGGCACTGGGACTTGGCCGCTGCCGGCTGGGGTTGGGTATTTTGAGGGGGATGGGGACCTCCTCACAGAGGGAGGAGCTCTGCCGACCCTGTGCTGGGGCCCTGGCAGGGGCTGGGGCAAGAGTCATCACCATAGGGTTCACTTTTGGATACTTCTCAGCCCAACCCAGGCTGGCCTTGCCAGTGTACTTTCCCCGCCCGAGGCCCACCCAGGGCCAGCGCCCTGTTCCCTTGCAGCGACTGGGCCCTAATGTTGCACGAGGGGCCTTCGCGAAGGCCAATGGTGCTATCCCCTCGGCCCCTCTCCCACCCCCACCCCCTACCCCCTGAGGCTGTCGGGGGTCAGGGGTCGAGGCCCGCGCGGCGCGCACCTTCCAGGCGCATCCCCACCGTCAGGCACTTCTGGAAGCGGCAGAAGGGACAGCGCTTGCGCTGCGTCTTGTCGATCTTGCAGCTCTGGCTCTCGGTGCACGTGTAGTGCTTGTTGTTCTGCACCGTGCGCTTGAAGAAGCCCTGCGGGAGCTGAGAGTCAGCGGGGCCCCGCCGCGCCCGTCTGCCTCACCCCTGCCGCGCGCTCGCCGCTCACCTTGCAGCTCTCACACGTGAGCAGTCCGTAGTGGTAGCCGGACACCTTGTCCCCGCACACGGGACACAGCTCGTCCAGGTCCTCGTCGTAGGAATAGTCCATGCCCGCGGCGTCCGCCTGCGGAGCGACAGCGGGTCAGGGCGGGCCGGCGGAGACCGGCAGCCTGGGGTCCCCGCGGCCGCTGCCCCAGCCGCTGTCGCCGGCCCGTCGCGTAATCCCCTCGCTGTGCCCAGGCGCCGCCGCCGGCACCCACCGAGCGCCCCGCGCAGCGTGCCAGGGTGGGCCCGGTGCAGTCCCCGCGCCCGGCCTTCCGCCGCCAGGCCCCGCGCTCCCGCCCCGCCCGGGGGGCTCCTCCAGCGCGGACCCCGTCGCGCTCGATCTGGGGCCCTCGGATTCGATGCGCTTCGATTGGGATTCGTTTGTCTGAGAACAAAACCCCGATTCTGAGAAAAGGAGATGGGCTCAGCCGCGGGGAAGACGCCAGGGGACCCAGGAGCGCTGGGGCGCCCGGCCCGGGTGTTCTGGGAACCCGGCAGAGACGAAGGAGGCACAGACAGAGTCCGGGGGAGACAGATATGGGAAGAAACCCTGGAGAGAGACAACGACCGACGCCGCGGGGCGCAGACGCGAGGTCAGTCCAAGAGTGCCAGAGACACAGACACAGAGACGCCCAGCTAGAGAGAACCCGGCGGGGGCGAGACACAGGGAGGGATGTAGAGAGACAGGGAGACAGGGAGAGAGAGAGAGAGAGAGAGAGAGAGAGAGAGAAACGAGGGGTGGGGGATTGGATCAGAAACTCGGAGAGACAGCGGAGGTCCGAAGAGAAAACCCAAGAGAGACTGACGCAGAGCCAGAGACACAACGATAGACGAGAGACAGAGACGCCGAGACGAGAGGAGGCCAGGAGAGACGAGGCCGGGGAGCTACAGAAACACGGAGAGAAAACCTGGAGGCGGAGGCGCCCAGCCCGAGGGTCGGGGACAGGGGACGCGCGGAAACCCGCGGGGCAGGAGCCCAAGGGCCAAGGCGAGGCCCCGCGGGGTCGGACGCGGACGGGGGCCCGGGCCGCAGGAGGCGGAAAACGACGGCGCCGGGACCGGGAGCCCGAAAACGCAGAGCCGCCGGGGCCCCCTCGCCAGGGGAGACAAAGCCGCGGCAGCGACGGCAACGGGAGGCGCAGCCCGAGCCGCCGCTGCCACCGGTACGTCGGGCGGGGAGACCTCGGGCGGGGGTCGGCGGGCTCCGGGAAGCCGAGCCAGAGGCGAGGGAGCGACCTCGGGCGGAGAGGCGAAGTCCCAAGGAGGGAAGCGCGAGGAGCCAGGGCCCGGGACGCGAGAGGGGGCGCGACGGCGGCTGCAGCCGGTCCGGCGCCCACCTGGTCGCTCCTGCGAGCAGCACCCCGCGTCCCGCCCGCGCGGAGCCCCCACCTCTCGGCCGCGCCGCCGCCGCCGGCGAGGAGCCGCACCCGGTCGCAGCGCCGCCCGCCCGCGATGACGGCCGCTCGGGCCGGGGGCGGGGAGGCGGGGGCTCGGGGCTGGCGGCGCGGGGGCCTCGGCTCCCACCTCCCGCCTCCCCGCCCCCCCCGCCTGCCTCCCCGTTTCCCCCCCACCGCCGCCGGGGCCGCTCCGAGGCGCACCTGGGACCCGGGCCCCTCCACTGCCACCGCGCCCTGCGCCAACCCGCCGCGCCAGGGCCGGGGGCCGGTCCCTCTATATCGGCGCGTGCGGTATCCGGGGGCGGAGGCCCGGTCGTGTCCTCCCCCCAAGCCCGGCCCGCGCCGGCACCCTCTCCGCAGTCCGGCTCGAGTATTCGCCCTCATCCTCCCGGCCCCCCAGCCGCAGCCCGGCTCCCCGGACCCCAAGCGAGGCCAGAGAGCTGCGGAGCCCGAGTGCCCAGCGATCTGGGCAGGTATAGGGCTCTGGGGGCCTTGGGTCACCCGCCTGCAGTGGGAGGAGGCAGCTCCTGTCTGTGAACCCAGCTGGGTCGTGGCGAATGCCACGCGGGTGGCTGGTCGCACTGCAGCGTGGAAGTGGGTAAGGGCAAGTGGCGACCGTGGCCGAGGCTCGGATTCATGGGTGGAAGCCAGATTCTCCCATGGGCCCCGCCACGTCTCCTCACTTGAGCCTGCAGCAGCTCTCTCCCCGTCTCGGGTCTTCAGTTGCCACATCTGTGAAGTGGGTAGATGACCGCTCTTCCTCGATAAGGGTGGGTCGTGAGGATGAACCCAAGCAGTAGGGGCAAAGCACGCGCGTGGCCTGGCGGAAGCGCTCAGTGGCGCCCCGCTGGGGAGATCTGGGGCGAACTCCTTCTGCTCGCCAGCCTCAGTTCGCTGAGCTGGAAATGGGAATCGTGGAAATTTTTTTACGAATGTCCGAGGCCTAGGGAGGACCCGAAGACTCTACGGGTGCAGGAGCTGGGAGAGGAGCCCGGAGGCAGGGCCCCGCTGCTCCCCTCAGAGCTCTCACGGGGGGTGGGGCGAGGAAGAAAGCACTGGGCGGCCTTGGGGACAAAGGGGTTCCCGGGCCTACGGGCCGAGCAGTTGCTCTGGGCTAGGGACCATCCGCGGGGCTACTGTTTTTCAGTTGGAGAAACTGACCCGAAAGGAAGGGGTCTGCTTGCATTCCGCCTCCGCCCCCGCTGGCACCTGGGGTCGGAGAGAGTTTGGGGACCACGAGGCCAAAAAACTGCGATCTTCAAGCAGGAGAATACCGCAATTTTGCATTGACAGCGGCGCAACCCACCAAAAGGCTCCATCTGGGCTCCCGCCCGCCTGGAGGCCTCGGGCTTCGGTCGGAGCTGGGCCTGGGGCCTGCAAGCTGTGGCCAGAGACCCCCGCGCAGACCGCACTCAGCTGGCTCACCCCACAGAAGGAGCAGAACCCGCAGACTAGCTGTGCAAGCTCGGGCAAGTCACTTCGCCTCTCTGAAATGAGAGCCTCAGTTTCTCCGAGCATAAAGTGGAAAATGTTGGCTTTACAGATGGGGTACTGCGGTTTCCATGCAAGAATCTTGGATGAGGAGGGAGGAAAGAGCCAGAGACCCTGTTAATCGTACCCCCGCACCCCCAAACCCCTGAGAAACAAGAGCATCTGCCAGAGCTGGAGGTGGGGGTCACTGCTGCCTCTGAACAGCTCCCCACCACAGTGGAGCCCTCAGACAGTGACTGCAGGAGCGAAGGGGGTTGGTGGATGATGGGCTGGGGTGCCCCAGTCGGCTGTTCTAAGGTAGAGCCCACCCGAGGTCTCCTGGAAGCCTAGAGCTGGACACACAGGCCCCAGCCGCCCAGGTTGGGTGGGGGCTGGGCTCAGGCCCTTCTCCCTCTATCTCCAACCCCGTCTCCCCCAGGGTTTCTACTCTCACCGGCTGGAAGCCCATGGCTCCTCCGCACTCCAGGCTCTGAGGCACCCACCCCCACAGGTTCCAGGTTCCAGCCCACCGCCTGGGGAGTTCCAGGCCCTCATCCACCCACCCAGGGAGGCAAACCTAGACCTGGCCCGGCCGCAGAACCCAGGCTGACAGATGGACGCCGGAGACAGACACATGGATACACAGCAAGACTCAGAGAAAGCCACAGAAGACAACACAGAAACTCAGGCGGGGGACAGAGCCCCAAGACAGGCCCAGAGCCCTCCGGACACACTCACAGACTTCTAGGCTCAGACCCGCACAGCCTGGTGGATGCCTGGCCAGCGACAGCGGGACACCAGCGGACCTCCATGGGGCTTGTGGTCACAGGCCTGGCTCCTCCCATCGGCAGCCCAGGGAAGAAGAGGGGGTAGCATGGTGGGAGGGTGAGTCTGGGAGACCCCTGGCACCTTCCGTGCCCAGAGCAGGGGACACCAGTCACTAAACGGAGCAGGCAGTGGCCGGCCCAGGCTGCAGGGAGGCACTGCAGAGGGAGGCTGGCCATTAGAGGCCTGGGCCAAGGCCCTCACTTACGGAGCGGAAGCAGCGCTCTCACGCCGAATGAGGGTGGCAGTGGGCACCACGGGTCCAGGGGGAGGCTCCGGCAGCCCAGGTGGGACGGTGGCGACTGTGGGTGCGCAGAAACCCCCTCACACCACGGCGGGCGGCAGCCGGACGGCAGGCTGGCCCTG
>NW_026654869.1:0-7962 GCF_009828535.3 Hylobates moloch
GTGACTATGCTACCTATTAAAAATCCACAGTAAAATGTAAATAAAATAGAAAAGCAGAGGGTACGGCATGCACTCATTTATTTTTTGAGACAGGGTCTAGCTGTGCCATCCAGGCTGAAAAGTGCAGTGACTCCATCATGGCTCACTGCAGCCTGGACCTCCACAGCTCAAGTGATCCTCCCACCTACTCCTCCCAAGTAGATGGGACTATGGACACAGGCCATCACGCTCAGCTAATTTTTGTAGAGACTGGGTTTTGCCATGTTGCTCAAGCTGGCCTCAAACTCCTGGGCTTAAGGGATCCTCCAGCCTCGGCCTCCCAAAGTGTGGGGATTACAGGCGTGAGCCACCATGCCCGACCAGGCACTCATTTCTCTAATTGTTGCAGGAAACAGAGGACCAGAGAGACCGACACGGGAAACGAGGATTTATTCAGATGTACACCGGCTCAGTGGATTTGTATCTGAAAAGCTGAGCATTGAATAAAGACTGAGTGTGGTTTTTATAGGCAAACTTACAGAAGTAAAACAAAAGCAGTTAATGACACAGTGACAGGTCATGTAATCTATAACATAACTGCTGACTCAGCATAACTTGTGGCTTTGCACAGGTGTTGGCCTTGCAGCTGTATCGAAAGAAAAACAGAGTCTACAAATCTTACTAAATACAACCACTGGCAAACATAGTCATAATTAATGGTTCAGAAAAGGAGAGACAGCAAAGGAATTTGTTTTTTTCAACTCTGCTCCGGAGGAGGGTGTCTGGACATTCGTTTGGCCTCGACTTTTCAGACAGTGTTATCTTATAACTGTCCTTGAAGTGAGCTGGCTAAGCAGAAGACAACTTGTTCTTGTTTTCTTTTTAACCCTTACCTTGCCACATAATCACATGTTCACACTTCAACTTTTTTTTTTTTTTTTTTTTTTTTGAGACGGGGAGTCGGAGTCTCACTCTATCGCCCAGGCTGGAGTGCAGTGGTGCCATCTCGGCTCACTGTAACCTCTGCCTCCCAGGTTCAAGTGATTCAAGCCATTCTTGTGCCTCTGCCTCCTGAGTAGCTGGGATTATAGACGCACACCATCACACCCGGCGAATTTTTTTTTTTTTTTGAGGCTGAGTCTCACTCTACCGCCCAGGCTGGCGTGCAATGGCGCAATCTCGGCTCACTGCAACCTCCGCCTCCTGGGTTCAAGCGATTCTCCTGTCTCAGCCTCCCGATTAGCTGGGATTACTGGCGCCCGCCACCACACCCAGTTAATTTTTGTATTTTTAGTGGAGACGCTGTTTCACCATGTTGGCCAGGCTGGTCTCAAACTCTTGACCTCAAGTGATCCGCCCACCTCGGATCCCCACTCTCAAAGTGCTGCGATTACAAGCGTGAGTCACCGCGCCCAGGCATGAAACCATTTTGAACACCTCCTTACTCTTTTTTTTTTTTTTTGAGACGGAGACTCGCTCTGTCGCCCAGGCTGGAGTGCAGTGGCGCAATCTCGGCTCACTGCAACCTCCGCCTGCCAGGTCAAACAATTCTCCTGCCTCAGCCTCCCAAGTAGCTGGGACTACAAGCATGTGCCACCACGCCTGGCTAATTTTCTTTTGTATTTTTAGTAGAGACGGGGTTTCACCATGCTGGCCAAGGCTGGTCTCGAACTCCTGACTTCGTGATCCGCCCGCGTCGGCCTCCCAAAGTGCTGGGATTACAGGTGTGAGCCACCGCGCCTGGCCTTCCTTGCTCTTCTTGCTCCAAATCCTGGGAACGTCTAAATCAACAGGTGGGCATCTGTCAAACCTTCTCAGCAACTACGCCTGCGGATGGCCAACCTGACCCTGGCAGAGAGGGGGGTTTAGTTTAAGCACAGATTGTACATCGGGGGCCTCATAAGGCGCCTAGGAGCATTCAAGAACACCACGCTTGTAAGGACAAGGCACTCGGTCACGGGCGCCTTTACTTCGGAGCTCGATGCTGTTGCTGGACGAGCGTCCGTTGAGTCCCAGCCCCAACTTTTCCAGGAACTGGCCGTGAGCCCCCTAGTGAGATATTTTTTGGCCTGGTCCTCAGTTTCTCCATCTGTCAATGGGAGAAGGGGAAAGCGGGCTAGAGGACCCCGACGAAGTCGGCTGTAGCCTTCGGAAGCTATGGCCCGCGGAGGCTAATCAAGGCAGGTCTGCGAGACGAAAGAAAACAAGAACCCGGGCGCTCATTGGCGTCGGTCCCGGGCTCAAGGGGCAGCAACGAGGAGACGCTGGACCCGGCCGTTCCTCGTATACATCTCTAACCTTCTGTGCCTCTTAAGGGAGATGGGAGGAGAACAGCCACCTCCACTGGAGCCCGAAAGTCCCCGGCCGAGATACCGCCACTAAAAAGGTACACATGCGTCAGTCGCTCAGAGCCATTTCCGCTAACGTACCCAGGGCGACGGGCGTAAGATGGCGGCCGCGCAGGCGCGAAATGTTTCAGCCGTAGGGAGGCTCCGCCTCTCACGCTTGCCTTGCATCACGTGGTAATGGCCGCTCAAAAACCGCCTTAGCGAAAACCAGAGCGTGACCTCGTCACGTGATGGAGAACTCCCAGTACGGCAAAGGGAAGGCACCAAAAGTTCTTGTCAGATGGCGAAGGAAACCGCGAAATTCGCCATTGTCACATGATGGAGCAACCTATCGAAAGCGGAGGGAAAGGTGCCGAAGTCAGGTGACTACGCACGCAAACACCCACGCTTGTACCACGTGACAACTCACTCCCCCCCCCCCCCCCCCCCCCCCTTATCTCTTTTCGCCCCTCCCTCCTATCTGCGTAGGACCTGCGTCGAGGCGCAACGCGGCGTCAAAGGGGGCGGGGCTTCGGCCGGTCACGTGTTCCCCCACCTCCCCGGCGCGCGTCTGCCCGCCCGCCCGCTCGCCCCCGGTCCGGACTCCTCCTCCTCTTCTCGCCATTGCAGTTGGACCCAGCAGCCCGGCGCGCACCGCGTGGCTTTTGGGGGGAGACCCCGGCGGGCTGTGGCACGAGGGCGGCGGCGGCGGCTGCGGTCGAAGAAGCGGACGCCGACAAGGTAAGCGTCAATGTGGCGGCGGCCGGGCCCGCTCCCGCCTCTGCCCCTCCCCCCGCCCGCCCTCCTCAGTGAGGTCCCTATTGAGGGTTCGCGGTGACAAGGCTGGAGGGGTCCCGCGCTCGCCGCCACCGCCCGGTCCCCTCATCCCGGCGCCTGGCCTGTTCTTCCCTTGCCGGCCTCGCTCCCGCGCTCGGCCGTTAACTCTCCTCCATTGTGCGGAGGAAACAAAATGGCGGCGGCGGCGGCGGCGAGGACTCAGTGCGCGCGCAGCCGCTCCCCCCAGCACGCGGCCCCTCGGCCGCCGGCGGCGGCGCCACGCGCGGGGGGTGCGCGCGCACCGGGCCACCGGCCGCCGCCTCCCCGGGGCCGGGCTTTTGTCTGTTGCGGGGTTTTGGGGACGCGCGCACGTGCCTGGAGCACACACCCCCTCGGGTCCCGAGCTTCGCGGCGGGGCGACCCCACCTTCCTCACTCCTTCCCTACTCCCTCCTCCTCTTTGTCCCGGTCCCGCCCCCGATTCCAGGAGAGTCCCAGGTTCCCGAGGCGGGAAACGTCGCCTCCTTTGTCCTCACAGGGCGCGGAGAGGCGGACCCCCTCCTTGGAAGCCCCTTCCTACGCGGATTGCAGAGGAAGCCTTTGTGGGTTCGTCGGGTTTCCAAATTTCTGGTCAGCCAGGCCTCTCTCAGATCAGGGTCCAAACTTGGGAGGGTTTCAGCTTTCTTTTTCTTTAGTTCGTTTGTTTTCATTGTTGAATGTTTTTCCAGATTGTTAGTATTTGCCTCCCCTAGAACGGCAATCTACTTGGGTGCAAGCTTGGGCCCCGAAACGTGGATGCTTAAAACCCCTTTCTACCTTTATTTTCTCAAGTAGTTGAGCGATTGAGATTCTGGAGGTTACTCATGAGCTTCTGCCTCAGTTAATCCACCGTCTGGATGAATTATTTGGGATGTACGGCGGTCTGCATGCTCTCCCCCAGTTCGGTGGCCAAATTTGAGGAGAATGAGGGATCTCTTCTCCACATTTCCAACATTGATTGCCAGTTGCTGCTTAGGTGACATGGATCAGCAACGAAGCATCAGTTTCAGTGGCTTTTTCTGGACTCCGGTAATTCACTGATGCTGAAACTCTTTCAAATGAGTGGTGTGATGGCATATTTGTGGTCCACATGGAATCGCGAGGTGCCATCCGAAGTTAGGATTCAAATTTAGGACTTTAAGCTCTCTTTTCCTCAGGTATTTGTGGATGGGAATCTCCATGGATTGCTCAGAGTGCTGCCACTGTCCCTTGTGCGTGATGCTTTGTGTGTGGTCTCGTGGGATGTAGTTACAGCAGCCGCCCAGACTGTGAATGAAGTGTGGGAACCAGGGCCTCATTCACAGCTGGAAAGCAGGGGGAGGCCGCAGGACATTGGCAGGTGCTCCTCTCCCTGTTCCGTGGTGCCAGGGCCCCTTGCTTATGTGGGTGGCTTTTGGTCCTTGGGATTTGTGAATGGAATCTGCCGGCTCCAGTGTTGTTTGGAATATTCTTTAGTTCAGATTGGAGGCTGGCAATGACTGCCAGGCTTGGCCTTGCCGCCACTGGGCGCTATTTATCAGTCTCCCTATCTTCCTGGAGCTTAGCCGCCTCTTCCTGGAGCTGAGACCTAACTGTTTGTGGTTTTTCTGATTGAATTTGTTTGGTGCCTCTAGGCAAAAATTCCTTTGGCTTCTTCTAGTATTTTCGGAGTCTTGAAGGCCCATATTCCTGAGCATGAGGGAGGAATCTAAGTCTGTTAGTTATTTTTTCCTGAATTCTTCATGTTAAATAGCACGTTGACAAAGGACAGCTGCTAATATTTTGATCACACAGATATATACGGTGCTCCCTGGTTAAGGCTTCCAGGTAGGGGACAGGTAGAGTCAGTGATGGGGAAGAAGCCTTCTGTAAGTCCCTTTCCTTTGGGTAAACAGTAAACTACCCTTTTCTTTAGGCTTTAGCAAGATGTGGGGGTTAGAAGTCTTCTGTTCTTGGAAAAGCCTGTGGTCGTTTTCTTTGGGCTGGGCCCTCTTCTCTTATGGACTGCTTTCACCCTTTCTCGGTTTCTTTTGATTACCTTTCATGGCCCCAGAGGAGTGATCCCTTCCCTTATTTATACCTCTTGGACTTGCCATCCCTCTACATTTTGTCAGCAAGTTAATTCACCTTGTGCAGTTTAGAAAGATGTGTGTTAACATTTAATATTAGCATTTATGGCCCAGGAAGTTGTGACTTTATATTTGAATCTTGCTTTGATGGAACCTTTGCAGGAACTAGGATTTTCTAGGGCTTTTTTTTTTTTTTTTGAGTTAGAGTTTAGCTCTTGTTGCCCAGGCTGGAGTGCAATGGCAAGATCTTGGATCACCGCAACCTCCACCTCCCGAGTTCAAGCGATTCTCCTGCCTCAGCCTCCCGAGTAGCTGGGATTACAGGCATGCTCCACTACACCCAGCTAATTTTGTATTTTTACTAGAGACGGGGGCTTCTCCATGTTGGTCAGGTTGGTCTCAAACTCCCAACCTCAGGTGATCCACCGGCCTCGGCCTCCCAGAGTGGTGGGATTTACAGGCGTGAGCCACCATGCCCGGCCTTCTAGATTCTGTTTATTGGATGCTTTTTATCTTAACAAAGTCCTGGCAGAGAAAGATTTGATTTGTTTCCATCAGGAAGTTTGGAATCTGAGGCAGATAGTGGTTTGAGTGGCATCTTCACACAATGAATGAGTAGAGATTTGGGGCCTGGGAGGCATGAGGCAAACTTTAGTTTCCTGCTGAAGCATTTGTCCCTTTTATCTGAAACAAGTAGATTGCCTGTCTGTATTATTATGCATAGTAAGCTGGTGTTGAAATGATTGTGAAAGTAAGGTAGGCAGGTAGGTGGTGGTTAGGGGGCCTCGTCGGTGTGCTGATTTTTAAGAAATTTTTATGGTATTTATGATCTTTTGTAAATCCTTGTGAAACTTTTCCATGAGAACACTTCACGGGTGATTCCATTATAAATAGCAATTGGTGGCCGGGTGTGGTGGCTCATGCCTGTAATCCCAGCACTTTGGGAGGCCGAGGTGGGCGGATCACGAGGTCAGGAGTTCGAGACAATCATGGGCAACATGGTGGAACCCCGTATCTACTGGGAAAAAAAAAAAAAATACAGAATTAGCCGGGTATGGTGGCACACACCTGCAGTCCCAGCTACTCGGGAGGCTGAGGCAGGAGAATCGCTGGTACCTAGGAGGCGGAGGTTGCAGTGAGCTGAGGTCGTGCCACTGCACTCCAGCCTGTGTGATGGAGCAAGACTTAGTCTCAAATAAATAAATAAATAAATAACAATTGGAAATTCAAATGCATTTAGCATCAGCTATATTTAGGCGTCTTGTAAAAGTGATGTCCAGTTAAAATTAAATTTAAATTTTTTTTTTTTTTTTTTTTTTGAGACAGGGTCTCACTCTGTCACCCAGGCTGGAGTGCAGTTGCGTGATCTCCGCTCACTGCAGCCTCCCATCTCCCAGGCTCAAGAAGCAGTCCTCCCACCTCAGCCTCCCAAGTAGCTGGGACCACAGGCACATGCCACCACACCTAGCTAATTTTCTGAATTTTTTGTAGAGACAGGGTCTTATCACGTTGCCCAGGCTGGCCTCAGAACTCTTGGACTCAAGCAATCTGCCCACCTTGGCCTCCCAAAAAGCTGGAATTACAGGAGTGAGCCCTCGCTTCTGGCCAGAATTTAATTGTTTTCTCATTAAATGTTTATGTAGTGAAGAAATTGAAAATGTAGCTACTACTTTCTTATTTTTTAAAAATTTTAATCTAATTTTATTTTTTTGTAGAGACATGGTCTTAAACTATGTTGCCCAGGCTGGTCTCAAATTCCTAGGTTCAAGTGATACTCCTGCAGCCTCTCAAAGTGCTGGGATTACAGATGTGAGCCGCCTTGCCCAGTGGCACTAATTTTAAGACAAAAATGTTTACTGTGTGAGGGCCATTCTCTTGTGGAATGCGTGATCACCATGTATCATTTAGTCACAAAGGTGAATGTATTACAGTATGCAAATTTGCTCCAAATTATTTTTATAATTTTAAGTGATAGAAGTTCTGGCCAGGCGCGGTGGCTCACGCCTGTAATCCCAGCACTCTGGGAGGCCGAGGCGGGCAGATCACAAGGTCAGGAGATCGAGACCATCCTGGCTAACCCAGTGAAACCCCGTCTCTATTGAAAAATACAAAAAAATTAGCCGGGCGTGGTGGCAGGTGCCTGTAATCCCAGCTACTGAGGAGGCAGAGGCAGGAAAATGGCGTGCACCCGGGAGGCGGAGCTTGCAGTGAGCAGAGATTGTGCCACTGCACACCAGCCTGGGCGACAGAGCAAGACTCCGTCTCAAAAAAAAAAAAAAAGTTCTCCTTGGCAGTGTGAAGTACATAATTTTCCCTGAACATGCCCAACAGCTGTCTTTATCTTTTTGAGGATTTTGCTTGAAGCTGAAGGTTAAGGTCTTACTTAGATAAAGATAAAAGGTCTTGGAGATGAGTAAGTCTTCCAGGCCACTTACTTTTCTGCTACTTGCCTATAAAACTACTTTCTCATATCAGAGTGTTGTTTTTTTTTTGAGATGGAGTCTCAGTGTCACCCAGGCTGCAGTGCAGTGGCACGGTCTCGGCTCACTGCAGCCTCCGCCTCCTGGGTTCAAGTGTTTCTCTTGCCTCAGCCTGCCGAGTAGCTGGGATTACAGGCGCCTGCCATCACGCCCAGCTAATTTTTTGTATTTTTAGTAGAGATGAGGTTTCACCATTTTGCCCGGACTGGTCTCGATTCCCTGACCTCAAGTGATGTGCTGCCTCAGTCTCCCAAAGTGCAGGGATTACAGGTGTGAGCCACAGCGCCGGTCCTAAATTTTTTTTTTTTTTTTT
>NW_026654870.1:0-7961 GCF_009828535.3 Hylobates moloch
TGAGACTTTGCTGAAGTTGCTAATCAGCTTAAGGAGATTTTGGGCTGAAACAATGGGGTTTTCTAGATATACAATCATGTCATCTGCAAACAGGGACAATTTGACTTCCTCTTTTCCTAATTGAATACGCTTTATTTCCTTCTCCTGCCTGATTGCCCTGGCCAGAACTTCCAGCACTATGTTGAATAGGAGTGGTGAGAGAGGGCATCCCTGTCTTGTGCCAGTTTTCAAAGGGAATGCTTCCAGTTTTTGCCCATTCAGCATGATATTGGCTAAGGGTTTGTCATAGATAGCTCTTATTATTTTGAGATACGTCCCATCAATACCTAATTTATTGAGAATTTTTAGCATGAAGGGTTGTTGAATTTTGTCAAAGGCCTTTTCTGCATCTATTGAGATAATCATGTGGTTTTTGTCTTTGGTTCTGTTTATATGCTGGATTACATTTATTGATTTGCGTATGTTGAACCAACCTTGCATCCCAGGGATGAAGCCCACTTGATCATGGTGGATAAGCTTTTTGATGTGCTGCTAGATTCGGTTTGCCAGTATTTTATTGAGGATTTTTGCATCAATGTTCATCAAGGATATTGGTCTGAAATTCTCTTTTTTGGTTATGTCTCTGCCCGGCTTTGGTAGCAGGATGATGCTGGCCTCATAAAATGTGTTAGGGAGGATTCCCTCTTTTTCTATTGATTGGAATAGTTCCAGAAGGAATGGTACCAGTTCCTCCTTGTACCTCTGGTAGAATTTGGCTGTGAATCCATCAGGTCCTGGACTCTTTTTGGTTGGTAAGCTATTGATTATTGCCACAATTTCAGAGCCTGTTATTGGTCTGTTCAGAGATTCAACTTCTTCCTGGTTTAGTCTTGGGAGGGTGAATTTGTCGAGGAATTTATCCATTTCTTCTAGATTTTCTAGTTTATTTGCGTAGAGGTGTTTGTAGTATTCTCTGATGGTAGATTGTATTTCTGTGGGATTGGTGGTGGTAACCCCTTTTTCATTTTTTATTGCATCTATTTGATTCTTCTCTCTTTTCTTCTTTATTAGTTTTGCTAGCAGTCTATCAATTTTGTTGATCTTTTCAAAAAACCAGCTCCTGGATTCATTAATTTTTTGAAGGGTTTTTTGTGTCTCTATTTCCTTCAGTTCTGCTCTGATTTTAGTTATTTCTAGCCTTCTGCTAGCTTTTGAACGTGTTTGCTCTTGCTTTTCTAGTTCTTTTAATTGTGATGTTAGGGTGTCAATTTTGGATCTTTCCTGCTTTCTCTTGTGGGCATTTAGTGCTATAAATTTCCCTCTACACACTGCTTTGAATGTGTCCCAGAGATTCTGGTATGTTGTGTCTTTGTTCTCGTTGGTTTCAAAGAACATCTTTATTTCTGCCTTCATTTCATTATGTACCCAATAGTCATTCAGGAGCAGGTTGTTCAGTTTCCATGTAGTTGAGCAGTTTTGAGTGAGTTTCTTAATCCTGAGTTCTAGTTTGATTGCACTGTGGTCTGAGAGACAGTTTGTTATAATTTCTGTTCTTTTACGTTTGCTGAGGAGAGCTTTACTTCCAACTATGTGGTCAATTTTGGAATAGGTGTGGTGTGGTACTGAAAAAAATTTATATTCTGTTGATTTGGGGTGGAGAGTTCTGTAGATGTCTATTAGGTCTGCTTGGTGCAGAGCTGAGTTCAATTCCTGGATATCCTTGTTAACTTTCTGTCTCGTTGATCTGTCTAATGCTGACAGTGGGGTGTTAAAATCTCCCATTATTATTGTGTGGGAGTTTAAGTCCCTTTGTAGGTCACTCAGGACTTGCTTTATAAATCTGGGTGCTCCTGTGTTGGGTGCATATATATTTAGGATAGTTAGCTCTTCTTGTTGAATTGATCCCTTTACCATTATATAATGGCCTTCTTTGTCTCTTTTGATCTTTGTTGGCTTTAAGTCTATTTTATCAGAGACTAGAATTGCAACCCCTTCCTTTTTTTATTTTCCATTTGCTTGATAGATCTTCCTCCATCCCTTTATTTTGAGTCTATGTGTGTCTCTGCACATGAGATGGGTTTCCTGAATACAGCACACTGATGGGTCTTGACTCCTTATCCAGTTTGCCAGTCTGTGTCTTTTAATTGAAGCATTTAGCCCATTTACATTTAAAGTTAATATTGTTATGTGTGAATTTGATCCTGTCATTATGATGTTAGTTGGTTATTTTGCTCATTAGTTGATGCAGTTTCTTCCTAGCCTTGATGGTCTTTACAATGTGGCATGTTTTTGCAGTGGCTGGTACGAGTTATTCCTTTCCATGTTTAGTGCTTCCTTCAGGAGCTCTTTTAGGGCAGGCCTGGTGGTGACAAAATCACTCAGCATTTGCTTGTCTGTAAAGTATTTTATTTCTCCTTCACCTATGAAGCTTAGTTTGGCTGGATATGAAATTCTGGGTTGAAAATTCTTTTCTTTAAGAATGTTGAATATCGGCCCCCACTCTCTTCTGGCTTGTAGAGTTTCTGCCGAGAGATCAGCTGTTAGTCTGATGGGCTTCCCTTTGTGGGTAACCCGACCTTTCTCTCTGGCCACCCTTAACATTTTTTCCTTCATTTCAACTTTGGTGAATCTGACAATTATGTGTCTTGGAGTTGCTCTTCTCGAGGAGTATCTTTGTGGCATTCTCTGTATTTCCTGAATCTGAATGTTGGCCTGCCTTGCTATATTGGGGAAGTTCTCCTGGATAATATCTTGCAGAGTGTTTTCCAACTTGGTTCCATTCTCCCCGTCATTTTCAGGTACACCAATCAGACGTAGATTTGGTCTTTTCACATAGTCCCAAATTTCTGGGGGGGTTTGTTCGTTTCTTTTTATTCTTTTTTCTCTAAACTTCCCTTCTCGCTTCATTTCATTCATTTCATCTTCCATCAGCGATACCCTTTCTTGCAATTGATCTCATTGGCTCCCGAGGCTTCTGCAATCTTCGCGTAGTTCTCGAAACTTGGCTTTCAGCTCCATCAGCTCCTTTAAGCCCTTCTCTCCATTGGTTATTCTAGTTATCCATTTGTCTAATTTTTTTTCAAAGTTTTTAACTTCTTTGCTATTGTTTTGAATTTCCTCCCGTAGCTCAGAGTAGTTTGATCGTCTGAAGCCTTCTTCTCTCAACTCATCAAAGTCATTCTCCAACCAGCTTTGTTCCGTTGCTGGTGAGGAACTGCATTCCTTTGGAGGAGGAGAGGTGCTCTGCTTTTTAGAGTTTCCAGTTTTTCTGCTCTGTGTTTTCCCCATCTTTGTGGTTTATCTACTTTTGGTCTTTGATGATGGTGATGTACAGATGGGTTTTTGGTGTGGATGTCCTTTCTGTTTGTTAGTTTTCCTTCTACCAGACAGGACCCTCAGCTGCAGATCTGTTGGAGTTTGCTAGAGGTCCACTCCAGACCCTGTTTGGCTGAGTGTCAGCAGTGGTGGCTGCACAACAGTGGATTTTCATGAGACCACAAATTCAGCTCTCTGATAGTTCCTCTGGAAGTTTTGTCTCAGAGGAGTACCTGGCCGAGTGAGGTGTCAGTCTGTCCCTACTGGGGGGTGCCTCCCAGTTAGGCTGCTCGGGGGTCAGGGACCCACTTTAGGAGGCAGTCTGTCGGTTCTCAGATCTCCAGCTGCGTGCTGGGAGAACCACTACTCTGTTCAAAGCTGACAGACAGGGACATTTAAGTCTGCAGAGGTTCCTGCTGAATTTTTGTTTGTCTGTGTCCTGCCCCCAGAGGTGCAGCCTAGAGAGGCAGGCAGGCCTCCTTGAGCTGTGGTGGGTTCCACCCAGTTGGAGCTTCCTGGCTGCTTTGTTTACTTAAGCAAGCCTGGGCAATGGCGGGCGCCCCTCCCCCAGCCTGGCTGCCGCCTTGCAGTTTGATCTCAGACTGCTGTGCTAGCAGTCAGTGAGACTCCGTGGGCATAGGACCCTCCGAGCCAGGTGTGGGACACAATCTCCTGGTGTGCCGTTTTCCAAGCCCGTTGGAAAAGAGCAGTATTAGGGTGGGACTGACCCAATTCTCCAGGTGCCGTCTGTCACCCCTTTCTTTGACTAGGAAAGGGAACTTCCTGACCCCTTGTGCTTCCTGAGTGAGGCAATGCCTCGCCCTGCTTCAGCTCACACACAGTGCCCTGCACCAACTGTCCTGCACCCACTGTTTGGCACTCCCTAGTGAGATGAACCCGGTACCTCAAACGGAAATGCAGAAATCACCCGTCTTCTGTGCCACTCACACTGGGAGCTGTAGACCGGAGCTGTTCCTATTCAGCCATCTTGGCTCCACCTACATTTGTTTATTCTTTACAGTAGTTCAATTACCAGATTTTACAGGCTCTATTTTATAAATAAGGAAATTGGGGCATAGAGCAATTCAGTAACATGCTCAAGATAAGTTGACCAGTAAATGGTAGAGACAGTCTGACCCCATAGCCCTCACTTACGTATAGAGCTACAAAAAGCATCCCTTTCCCACTGATAAGAAATGAAGCACCACATTTACAACCTTGAACAAAACTCATAGCAAATGGGGAAGTGATCCAATTATTGATAAAAACATATTGGCCATTATAATGTCTTCTACTGAAAATATTTTCTTCCTCTCTCATGAATTTGTGAGAATTTAAGTTGTGATTCGCTTTCAGCTCAGTCTTAGAATTTATTCATTGTGTTATAGAATAGTTGTTTTCCAACATTTTTGAGCATGACATATCATATGAAATACATTTTATATTATAACCAAATAGTTACACATATGTATTTGGAAAATTGAAATTAAAGTAGATGAAATATATTTACATTAACAATATGCAATTGCAATATGCAATGAAATTGGATATTTTCTATTCAATCTATTCTATTCTTTTAAATGCTGATTATATACCACCAAATTGATTTCAAGACCCACTAATGAGTCATAACCTGCAGTTTAAAAAAACACTGCCACAGAAGATTAAAGAAAATTACGATTGCTCTAAGAAATTAACATTTCTAATCACCATCATGAACATTATTTATGCAGCAGTTGATGCTAATGGGAATTTATGCCATTAAAAGATTATGATGTGTCAACTCTATTTTGTGAAGGCTTTGAAATGCTCTCAGATGCTGACCCATTTGATTTGTAAAGGCTATCAAGCACCGTACTTTTGCTGGCTTCTTCGGAGGCCAAGAGCCTACTTATATTGGTTTCAAACTCTTAAGTTTATTAAATTATTCTTCCTACTTTTTTTGAATTATGCATGGGCATGTAACATGGTTTAACACTTAATTATTACATTTGGTTTGCAATTATCTAATGCATGTAGAAACTTTGTGCAGTCCAGTTTTTATTCTGCGGAATCTGAGAAATTTCTGAGAGAACCAGAAGTAAGGAGGAGGAGAAAGCCAGGAAACGACCCACTGGTCCCTAAATCCAGAGGCCACAAAAAAGGACAGGAAACCAGGTAGCCATGGGAAAAAGATTTCTTTGCTGCTCCTTGTTTCTGATCCTGCTGGGTTTGATTTTTCTTTGGGATCTGCATATTCTGTATTAGAGGATACTGTTTATATTATACAGACTTATCCAGTGTCTGTCCAAAAATGAAGAAAGAGAGAGACAAACAGAATGTTGTTACAGGCCGAGCGCATGCCTGTAACAGCAACCCTTTGGGAGGTTGAGGCGGGAGTAGCACTTGAGCCCAGGAGGACCAGGCTGCAGTGAGTCATGATTGCACCACTGCACCCCAGCCTGGGCAACAGTGCAAGACTGTCTCCAAAAAAGGAAAAGAAAAGAAAAAACAGAAAGAAAAAGAAGAAGAAAGAATGTTGTTTCAGTCAGAGATGTAAGAGGCCCACAGTTTCTTCAGCTGGTGACCTGGAGTAGCTTTTGAGAATGGGCAATGTCACGTTTGTCCTTCATATGATGGGACCACTCCACAAGGGCAGTGGTCTCAGGCCAAAGACTGGGCATTCTCCTTCTGCGTTAGCCTTCCCCTGCCCCTGCCACAAACACCAGGATATTCAGTTAACGTTGAATTTTCAGATAAACAACAAATAATTTTTGAACATAAGTATGTCCCTAAGTGGGGACTTATCATGCTTATAAGTGTGTCTCACTTGAGACACACTTATACTAAAAAAAAAAAAAAAAAAAAAAAAATTGTTTATTATTTGCCTGAAATTCACACTTCACTAGGAGTCCTGTATCTTTATTTGCTAAAACAGGCTACCTTATTTTAGGGGTGGAGAGGGGGCGATCCCTTTTCCATCTTAAGGGTCATAGCTGACGCTTCTGTAACAAAGGCATATTAACAGGAGACAAGCATAACAAATATGTTTGATCTTATTTTTATGTGACATTACAGCCTTCAGAATGAAGATCTGAAGATACACAGAAAACTTTTCATTTTTATGCTTAGGCTCAGTGAAGTATGAACAGCTCTCTGGAAACATGATTACACAGAAGGAGTCTGATGGAATGCTAACACACTGAGAGGGGAAATCCAGCAAGGCCTGTCTTAACAGATGCTTCTTGGCCTCTCTGTGCAGCATTCCTGCTGATGCAGGACAAGCAAGCCCCAGGGTGGGACTTAGGCCATGAGGGTTCCTGGCTTTGCCCAGGAAAGAATTCAAGGATGAGCCAGCTTTACTGAAGGAGTGTTACAGCTCTGGCACCGTTACAGCTCTGTTACTGCTCCTGCAGAGTGGGGCTACCCAATAGGCAGTGTGCTTAGATTAGCAGCTCAGCACAGTTTTGCAGTCATATTTACACCAACTCTTAATTATATGTAGATTAAAGGGTGGTTTATGCAGAAGTTGCTAGGAAAAGGGTGGTAACTTTTGCATCATTGGGTCATTGCCTTGGAAAGGGGTGGTAACTCCTGGGTGTTGCCATGGCAATGGTAAGCCGACATGGCACAATGGAGGGCGTGTCTTATGGAAAGCTGCTTCCACCCTGGCCCTGTTTTAGCTAGTTCTCACTTTGGTCCAGTGTCCGAGCCCTGCCTCCGGAGTCAAGTCCCGCCTCCTACCTTACTTGCTTCCAGGTGTGACATAGATCTCTTCTGGAATAAGGGTATTAATTTTGTTATGGCCAGCTCTGACACAGAAGGACAGGAGAAGTGGGTGGGGGGGTGGGATTAGTGTAATAGCTTTAGGCTTTATGACTGGCTTTGGGAAAATGGGGTTCTGGTCTCTATGACCTGTCTTGGGGAAGAGGGTTTCCAGTTTCCATGGCTTGCCTTGGGGGAGAATGAAAGGTAAGAGACAGGAGGGCAGGTGAAGATCAAAGAGAAACTTTGCTTCTGAGTCTGCTTCTGGGACCTTCAGTTTAACCTTAAGGCAAGTTTGGCCTATCAATCATTTTTCTGAGCCCCAACATCATTTATATTTCTGGACCTCAGATACCTCAAGAGTGAGATTCTTTGGGAAGAATAACTCAAGAATTTAGGGAGGTCCACTAACCCCTCTGTCCACCTCCTCCTCTCAGCTGGCCCTGCCTTAATCACAACAACCAGAGAAAACTTCCACCAGAGAGGAGCCCAGGGTTAACTTAATAAACTGTTCGGTGTTTATCAATCTGCTCTCTCAGCAGCCCCATGCTGTCAGCATCCCTCATACAACAGCATAAACCTCTTGCTCCAGGCTCCAAAAAGGCAGAAAATATCTATTCGCAGCAAATGAAGTTATTATAAGTGGTCTCTGGACCCTTTCTGTGAATAAAATTACCCCCACCATTCATCTATTCGCATAGGCCTTGGATTCAATATAAAGTGAGACCATGTGACTGTATAGTTTCATTCATACGTGTGCACTGAAGAGTAATATGTGATGATTACTGTCCTCCATAAATGAGAAATTTGTTTTCTTTGGGTTTAATCTTCACTGGTAAGGAAGTCCATCTGAGGCACAGGGACAAAGTAACCTTTATTGCTTGCTTTCTTTTCTGGAAAGCATTTCAAAAGAGCTAAAAGAG
>NW_026654871.1:0-7951 GCF_009828535.3 Hylobates moloch
TGTTCTCTGTATCCTTGCCGATAGCTCATTTTTCTGCTTTTTAGTAATAGCCATTCTGCATGGTGTAAGTTGGTATCTCATTGTGGTTTTTAATTGGCATTTCTCTGACCATTGACAACGTTGAGCATTTTTTACATGCTTGTTGACCATTGACAATCACTGTCTTTTTTTTTTAATGTTCATGTTCTTTGCTTGCTTTTTAATAAGGTTACGTGTTTTATTTTTGTTGAGCTGTTTGAGTTCCTTGTATATTCTGGACATTAGATCTTTGTCACATGCAAAACTTGTAAACATTTATCTCATTCCATTGGTTTTCTGTTCACTGTGTTAATTAAAAAGCTCATTTTCAGGAGCTTTTTAGTTTAATTGAGTTCCTTTTGTCTATTTTTGTTATTGTTACATCTGCTTTTGAGATCTTAGTCATAAATTATTTGTCCAAGTCAATCTCTAGAAGAGTTTATCCTAGAGTTTCTGCTAGGATTTTTATAGTTTCAGGTCTTACATTTTAGTCTTTTAATCCATATTGAGTTGATTTTTGTATATGGTGGGACATACAGGTGCCATTCCATACTTCTGCATAAGGCAATATAATTTTTCCAGCACAATTTGTTGAATAGGATGTCATTTCTCCAGTGTATGTTTTTGTTGACTTTGTAAAAGATCAGTTGTTTGTAGGTATGTGGCTTTATTTCTAGGTTCACTATTCTGTACCACTGATCTATGTGTCAATTTATATCAGTACCATGCTGTTTTGGTTACTACAGCCTTCTAGCATAATTTTAAGTCAGATAATGTAATATCTCCAGCTTTATTCTCTTCGCTTAGATTTGCATTGGTTATTCAGGCTCTTTTTGTGGTTGCATGTGAATTTTAGTGTTTTTTTTCTAATGTTATAAAAAATAACATTGGCATTTTGGTAGGAATTGCATTTAATATGTAGATTGCTTTGGGCAGTAGAGTCATTTTAATGATCATAATTCTTCCAATCCATGAGCATGGGATGTTTTTCTCATTTGTGTCATGTACAATTTCTTTCATCAGTGTTTCGTAGTTTTCCTTGTAGGGATCTTTCATCTCTTTGACTAATTCTATTTCTAAGCATTTTACCTTTTTTGTAGCTATTGTAAAAGGAAGTGACTTTTTAATTCACTTCTCAGCTTGATCATCACTAGTGTATAAAAATGCTACCAATTTTTGTACATTGATTTTTGCATCGTGAAACATTATTAAATTTATTTATCAAATCTAAGAGTTTTTTTGGTGGTCTTTAGAATTTTTGTATATATGATATTATATAATCATCAAAGAGGGACAATTTGACTTTCTAATTACAACCACATAGATGCTCCCACCAAGACCAATAGACAGAGTCTCTGGGGAGGGCACAGGTGATGGTATTTCTTTAAGCTGGCCATGTGATTATGGCTGGAAGCATGGGCCGAGAGCCACTTAGCTAAGCATTGCCTCTCAAGTCTTCCTTTCTTTCTTTTCTTTCTTTCTTTCTTTCTTTCTTTCTTTCTTTCTTTCTTCTTTCTTTCTTCCTTTCTTCTTTCTTTCTTCTTTCTTTCTTTCTTTCTTTCTTCCTTTTCTTTTGACAGAATTTTCACTCATTGTCCAGGCAGGAGTGCAGTGGTGCCATCTTGGCCCACTGCAACCTCCACCTCCCAGGTTCGAGTGATTCTGCAGTCTCAGCCACCTGAGTAGCTAGGATTACTGGCACCAGCCACCACACCTGGCTAACTTTTGTATGTTTTAGTAGAGATATGGTTTGGCTATGTTGCCCAGGCTGGTCTTGAACTCCTGACCTCATGTGATCTGCCCACTTTGGCCTCCCAAAGTGTTGGGATTACAGGCGTGAGTCATCGTGCCCAGCTGCCTCTCAAGTTTCAATGTGCATATGAATTATTTCCGATTCCAGGCTCTCTCTTAGTAATGTGATTCTGCAGGTTTGGAAGGGGTCCATGAATTGGCTTCTTTAAAAAGTCTCCTCTTAATGATGATGTTTCTTCCACTACATCCAATATAGTAGCACTCAGCTAGAGAAAGTAGGCACAGCACAGAACTCCTGACACCCAACACTCTTACCACAACACAAATACATTTGGCCCAAAGTGGAAGCCACCAATCACCATTTTCAAACATGTCATTTTCTGCTGGCTCTTGACAGTTTAGAAAGCCTGGAGAAGGCATCAATGTTGGAGTAAGTCTGTATTTGGAAAACATGTACACATGAGTTAATACAATGCTTATTGAGCTCATACTATGTGTTCAGAAGTCTGTTATAGAGCACTGTTCAGGAAACATTACATGATGTGAGTTAATCCTCATAGCACCCTGGGAGTTGGTTGCTAAGTTTTCTGTAATTTTCAGGATTTAAATGAAGGGCCTAGCATTTCTATTTTTTCTTCCATTTAAAAATTATTTACCTGGAAAATAAAATGTGCAGAATAAAAGCTATATCGACAGATGAGAGGGATAGAGAAAAAAGGGTGAACTGCTCAGAGAGATGTTTTATATTTATATTTACCTTCTTGTGCCTCGTGGAGCAGCTACTGAATTTGCAGGAATGGAAAACAAGTTGCTAGGTGGGTGTCCCTAGAAGCACTGGCTTCAATGAAAAAGAAATTATAGCCCCCAAATATAGTTATTTTTTTCCATTTATCTGCTTTTCTATTTTAGGAAATTGTGGGCACCAGCTCAGGAGAGGCAGCAGGAGCCCCCGCCTGAATCTCTGGTCTCCTTTAATCAGTTCTGTGAGAGAAGATTCCAGGGTGAGGCCAGATCTGGATGAGGCCTTAGAAGAGGGTGGATCTGGGCAGGGCTGGAACAGAAAGTGGACCCCATGTTTCTGATGTTCATGCTGGTGGAGTATTTCCAGTTCTGCCTTTCCTAAGCCTGCCCGACAGAGACTTGACTCTTAGAGTTTGTGTAATTTTAATCTGTTTTAGCCACTTCCCTGTCAATTTTTACAACACACAATAACAAGAAACTTAAGCAAAACTCTTAGGGTTTTTTAGGACAATTATATGAGAAGCTAAAAACTTATTTTTACCAAGATAAAAGACATAGACATAATCACAACAATAACAATAATTCTTTTGTCCATGAATAGCCCTTCAGGTGGTGACATCGGAACTCAAGGAACAGCATAAGGGAAGTGGAGCAAATGCAGCCAAAGTCCCCTGTGCAGCTCCCTTCTCCCTTCCGACCACAGGATGTTGAACTCAGCCATTAATGCATTTCCCTTCTGACCACAGCATGCTGAATTCAGCCATTAATCCGTTTCCCTTCCGACCACAGGATGCTGAATTCAGCCATTAATCCATTTCCCTTCCGACCACAGGATGCTGAATTCAGCCATTAATCCGTTTCCCTTCTGACTACAGGATGCTGGATTCAACCATTAATCCATTTCCCTTCCGACCACAGGATGCTGATTTCAGCCATTAATCCGTTTGCTCTAGATGAAAAGTTTCTGGACAGTAGAAACCATGAATTCTTCATCTGATTTTCTGATGGTCACGTGATGTAGTTTAGACGTCCCCTCCAAATCTCATATTGAATTTTAATCCCCAATGTGGCAGGTGGGGCCTGCGGAGGAGGTGGTTGAATCACCAGGTGAGTCCCTCATGAATCTGTGCCGTCCTTGTGATAGTGAGTACTCGCGAGATCTAGTTGTTTAGAAGTGTGGCCCATCCCTCCCGCATCTTTCTTGTTTCTGCTTCTACCATGTGAGATGCCTGCTTCTCTTTCACTGTGATTGTAAGCTTCCCCAGGCCTTCCCAGAAGCAGACGCTGGTGCTGTGCTTCCTGTACAGCCTGCAGAACCATGAGCCAATCAAACTCTTTTCTTATAAATTACCCAGTCTCAGGTTTTTTAAATAGCAATGTAAGAATAGCTTAATACACCATATGAAAAGAAAGCAATTGATATATTTACCAGTTTGAGTATTTACCAGTTTGAGTCTCCAGACCTCTGCCTTGCTTCAACTCAAAGAACAGGAAGGGAGCAACCCCCATCTACTGCTCCTGATCATGGGAGAATCTTCAGTTCATCTTAAAACATTTCAGTCAAAAGCCCCGTGTTTTATGTAGAAGAATAAGGGTGTCTGAAAGAATGAGTCTCTTTATTTATTTTTATTTCTGAGACAGGGCCTCTTTCCCTGTCATTCTGGCTGGGGTGCAGTGGCTCACTGCAGCTTTGACATTCTGTGCTCCAGCGATTCTCCCACCTCAGCCTCCCAAGTAGCTGGGACCACACGTGCACACTACCACAATCAGATAATATTTGTATTTTTGGCAGAGATGGGGTTTTTCTATGTTGAGCACGCTGGTCTTGGACTCCTGAGGTCAAGTGACCCTCTAGCCCCTGCCTTTCAAAGTGCTGGAATTATAGGTGTGAGCCACCACACAGGGCAGATGGGTCTTAACTGATTTTAATCAGGGTACCTGAGCATGGAAGACATGCCCTTAATTTTTTTCCTAATACAATATTTGACAGTTATATAACTGTGATTTTTTTATCCCTGTGATTCATAAGGATATGATAGTAAAAGGCCTTAAAAGCCTTTGGGAAAAAAGTGCTATATTGTGCTTGAAACCACCTTTTACTCTGAAAGCAAGTGCCATCCAGATACATCTGTTGAGAAGATATTTTCTCCTGTTGCATTTTAGCAAAACAACTGAGTGTGTCTTGAAGTTGTTTTTTGATTTTTAACAGGACAAGTCTATTTTCTAAGACCCCAAACTCAGGAGTGGCCACGGGGCAAATCACTGCTGCACACATGGAATGCATGGGCAGCAAACACATTTCTCACCCCGAACCAGGGGTTGTTCCCCCTGGGTGCACACGGGAATCGCCAGGGAGGCTTTTAAAATCACCTAAACTCAAAAGGCAATAGATAAATGAATTCAGAATCCCTGCAGTGGGACCTGAGCCACAGTGCTGTTTAAAGCTCTCTGGGTGAGTATGGGGTACAACCAAGCCCCTAAACTGCTGCTTTAAATCAGCTTCTTCCGGTGAACTAGTGGCAAATCGTTTCCTCAAATGAACGGTTTAAATCAGCCTCTTCCAGTGAACTAGTGGCAAATGTATTCCTGAAATAAATGGAAAGATTTGCTGCTGGGTTGTGGTCTTCTGATCTTACCTGCATTACCTACTTTTCTTTGCCTAACTGACCTCTGCTACACATTTTATTCCTGATTTAATCCAGTTCTACTCATACCAAATGAATAGTATGCACTAGGTGCCCTTGCATTGCTGAACCTCACTGTGGGGAGAGGACTTTGCTGAATAATAATTGTATCCTAAAAAAACTCAAAATACTGGACGCAAATGATCCTCCTGCCTTGGCCTCCCAAAGAGCTGAGACTGTAGGCATGAGCCACTGTGCTTGGCCTATACCCTAGAAAATTAAAACTATCTTACTTATAAATTGATGTAAACATGGGAAGACCTAGAAAGTCACCAAAGGGTTAGGACATAAGTAAATACCTTGGAATATTAATATCCATCTGATAATGCCCTGAGCAAACATGTCCTACTTTAAAACAATATGAAACAGTGCTATTATTTTGAGATATGAAGTTAACATTTTGTGCAAATAGGTAATATTTAAATTTTTATATATGTATAACATTCATGCAGAAAGACGTATACAAAGAAATCATGTAAAGTTCAATGAATTATTACAAAGTGAACACACGTGTGTAACCTAGCAATAGAACCAGCTTCACTGATGCCCTGGCAAACACTTTCTCTCTTTTTGCTCCCCCAAAGTCACTAAGATCTTAAGAGCTAACATTGTAGATCAACTTTTTATTATTATACATGTTTTATTACAGAAAATTTAAAACACACAAAATAAAAGAAACAGTACAATAGGCCTGTTACCCAGGCTCAACAACGACTAATAACATGCCAATTTTGTATTATCTATACTTCAACTCATTTCTCACACAGACTTTATTATTTTTTTCTGATATAAAATGTGTGCTCATTGAAGGTAAAATCTTGGCTGAGCACAGTGGCTTAAGCCCATGTAATCCCATCACTTTGGAATGACAAGACAGGAGGATCATTTCAGGTCAGGAGTTTGAGAGCAGCCTGGGCAGCATAGTGAGGCCATATCTTTATTAAATTTTTTTTAATTAATCAAGCGCAGTGGTGCATGCCTGTAGTTCTACCTACTTGGGATGTTGACATAGCAGGATCCCTTGATTCTACGAGTTTGAGGCTACAGTGAATTGTGATTGTGCCACTGCACATCAGCCTGGGTGACAGAGTGAAACTCTGTCTCAAAGAAAAATAAAGGTTCAACCTTAGCTAGATTTTTACACATAAACACACCCATATAAACAATCCCTCTTTTAACAATAGAAGTACCAAATTAAAAATCATTAATGTGAACCCATTTTTAACTCAGAATTTATCTTTTAATAAGTTTTTTTTTTTTTTTGAGGTAAGATGTGCACTCATTGAAAGGTCTAATCTTGGCTGGGCACAGTGGCTCACATTCGTAACCTCATCACTTTGGAAGCCAGAGCTCAGGAGTTTGAGACCAGCCTAGGCAACAAAACAAGATCTCACTAGGGCAAGATAGTGAGACCTCATCTCTACAACAATTTTTCAAAAGTTAGTTGGGCATACTGGTGCACACTTGTAGTCACAGCTATTTGGGAGGCTGACTTGGGAGGATCACTGGAGTCTGGGAGGTCAAGGCTGCAGTGAGCTGTGATTGCACCACTGCACTCCATCCAGAGGGACAGAGTGAGGGTCTGTCAAAAAAAAGGTACAATTTTAACTGTACATGTTTGGCACATCAACACATCCATATAAACAATCCCTCTCTTAAAAATAAAAGTACCCAATTTAACAGTTATTATTATTCATGGGAATTACCTAGAAATTTTTTGTTTGTTTTGGTTTGGATTTTTATTGAAAGGGGACACCTAAAAATGTTATTTAAAATCTAGATTTTGATAAAAATAAGCCTGATTATTTTCTGTTTTTGAGATGGAATTTTGCTCTGTCACCCAGCTGGAGTGCAGTGGCATGATCTTGGCTCACCAAAACCTCTGCCTCCCGGGGGTTCAAGCAATCCTCCTGCCTCCCAAGTAGCTGGGATTACAGGCGTGAGCCACCACATTCAGTTAATTTTTTTTTTGTATTTTTAGTACAAATGGGGTTTCCTTATGTTGGGTAGGCTAGCCTTGAACTCCTGACCTAAGGTGATCCACCCGCCTTGGCCTCCCAAATTGCTGGGATTACAGGCATGAGCCACCGTGCCCAGCCAGGCCTGGGTTTTGACTGAGAGTTTCTCTTTCTAAGAAAGTACATCATATGGCATTTACAAAGACTCTTTTATATAAAATAAATAGAATTTAATAAATGAAAATTTAAAAAATTTACCTGAGATTAAAGGACAAATCAAAACACATATGTAATATGTTGTCTGTAAGAGTGTATTTTAACAATGGCATAAATTATTAATAATCACTAAATTTTATAATAATTTATTAACCAAAATGAACAAAATTCCTATTATGATACCTATGAAAATACTTTCTTAGAGTAAAATATTCTCATATCTTGAGAGGGCACTGGTTAAAAACAGCAAAGATATGGAAGTTGATGTCTTATCAAGTACCTATTTATCAAGTAAGTAGCAGACCCCTCTTCACACCTTTTACAGAGTTATCCAAAAAGCAGTCATTTACACAAGAGTAGACAATTTTCCTAGCTTTCTATTGAGTTTATATGTTAATGTTGTTACAAAATTTAACTCAGTTTTCTTATAAAATTACCTGATCAAATTTTATATATTATATCATAATATATCAAAATTTATTTAGATGTCAAATAAATTTTATGATATCATAATATAATATATAACGATATTATATTATGATAAGTTCCATTTACATTCAGACAATTTCACTAGGCAGTGTC
>NW_026654872.1:0-7950 GCF_009828535.3 Hylobates moloch
TGAAATGGCATGGAAAGGAAAAGAATGGAATGGAATAGAGTGGACTGTAATGGAGGCGAATGGGAAGTAATGGAATGCAGTGGAGAGGAGAGGAGTGGAGGGGAGAAGAGTGAATTTGAATGGAATGGAATGAAGTGAAGTGGAGTGGAGTCTATTCTAGTGGAAAAAATGGAATGGAATGAAATGGAATGTAACAGAACGTAATAGAATGGAATGGAATCGAAAGGAAAAAAGTGCAGTGGAGTGTAGTGTAGTTGAATGGAGAAGAAAGGTATGGAGTGGATTGCAGTGTTATGGAGTGAAATGGAATAGAATGGAATGGATTGGAACGGAATGGAATGGAATGGAGTATACTGGAACGGAGGCGAATGGGAAGGAATAGAATACAGTGGATTGGAGAGGAGTGAAGTGGACTAGAGTGCATTTGAATTGAATGGAATGGAATGGAATTGATTGGAGTGTAGTGGAGTGGATTCTAGTTGAAAACAATGGAATGGAATGGAAAGGAATGGAATGGAATGGAAAGGAATGGAATGGAATGGAAAGTAATGGAATGGAACGGAAGGGAATGGAATGGAATAGAGTGGAAAGGAATGGAATGGAGAAAGTGCAGCGGAGTGTAGTGGAGCTGAAAGGAGAAGAAAGGAAGGGAATAGAGTGCAGTGGAATGGAGTGGAATGGAATGGAAAGGAATGGAATGGAATGTACTGTACTGGAATGGAGGTGAATGGTAAGGAATTGAATATGGTGGAGTAGAGAGGAGTGGAGTGGAGAAGAGTGGACTTCAATTGAATGGAATGAATGCAATGGAATGGAATGGAATAGAGTGGAGTGGATTGTAGTTCATTGGAATTGAATGGTATGGAGAGGAGTGTAGTGGAGTGGAGTAGAATGTGAAGTAACGGAATGGAGTGGAGTGGAGTGGAGGGAAGTAGAGTGGAATCAGGTGGATTGGATTGGAATGGAATAGAATGGAATGGAATGGATTGGAAACGATTTGGGTGGAGTAGAATGGAATGGAATGGAATAGAGTGCAGTTGAGTGGAATGGAAAAAAAAGAAGGGAGTGGGGTGTAGTGCAATGGAGTGGAATGGAATGGAATGGACTGGAATGGAGGTGAATGGGAAGGAATAGAATGCAGAGTTTGGAAAGGAGTGTAGAGAACAGTGTATTTGAATTGAAGGGAATGGAGTGGAATGGATTGGAGGGGAGTTGAGTAGATTCTAGTGGAAAAGAACGGAATGGAAAGGAATGGAATGCAGAATTTGGAATGGAGTGTAGAGAACAGTGGATTTGAATTGAAGGGAATGGAATGGAATGGATTGGAGGGGAGTTGAGTAGATTCTAGTGGAAAAGAATGGAATGGAAAGAATGGAATAGAATGGCATGGAATGGAATGGAATGGAATGGAATCGCTTGGAATGGAATGGAATGGAATGCAATAGACAGGAATTGCATGGAATGGAATGGAATGGAATGGAATGGAATGGAATGGAATGGAATGGAATGGAATGGAAAGGATTAGAATGGAATGGAAAGGATTAGAATGGAATGGAATGTAAAAAAGTCCAGTGCAGTCCAGTGGAGTGGAATGGAGAAGAAAGGAACAGAAAGGACTACAGTGGAATGGAGGGGAATGGAATGGAATGGAATGGAATGGAATGGAATGGAATGGAATGGAATGGAATGGAATGGAATGGAATGGAATGGAATGGAATGGAATGGAAAAAATTGCAGTGTAATGTTGTGGAGTGTAATGGAGAAGGGAAGGGAGTGGAGTGCAGGGGAATGGAAAGGAATGGATTGAAATGGAGTGGACTGTAATGGAGGAGAATGAAAGGAATGGAATGCAGTGGAGTAGAGAGGAGTGGAGTGGAGAAGGGTGGATTTGAATTGAACGGAAAGGAATGGAACGGATTGTCGTGGAGTGGAGTGGATTCAAGACGAAAAGAACGGAATGGAATGGAATGGAATTGAGTGGAAAGGAATGGAAAGGAATGGAATGGAATGGAATGGAATGCAATGGAATGGAATGGAATGGAATGGAATGGAATGGAATGCAATGGAATGGAATGGAATGGAATGGAATGGAATGGAATGGAATGGAATGGAATGGAATGGAAAAAATTGCAGTGGAGTGCTGTTAGTGGAATGGAGAAGAAACGAAAGTAGTGGAGTGGATTGGAATAGACTGGAGTGGAATGGAATGGAATGGAATGAAATGGAATGGAATGCAGTGGATGGGAATGGATGTGAATGGGAAGGAATGGAATGCAGTGGAGTGGAGAAGAATGGAGTGGAGAAGAGTGGATATGAATTGAATGGAATGGAAAGGATTGGATTGTATTGAGGTGGATTCTAGTGGAAAAGAATGGAATGGAATGGAATGGAATGGAATGGAATGGAAAAAAAGTGCAGTGGAGTGTAGTGGAGTGGAAGGCAGAAGAAAGGAAAGGAGTGTAGTGGAGTGGAATAAAGTGGAATGAAGCGGAGTGGAATTGATTCGAATGGGAAGGAAAGGAATGGAAAAAAGAGCAGAGGAGGACATTGGAGTGCAATGGAGAAGAAAGGAAAGGAATTCAGTGGAATGGAATGGTTTGGAATAGAATGGATTGGAATGGAATGGAGTGGACTGGAATGGAGGCAAAAGGGAAGGAATGGAATGAAGTGGAGTGCAGAGGATTGCAGTGGAGAACAGTAGATTTGTATTGAATGGAATGGAATGGAATGGAATGGAATGGAAAAAAATGCAGTGGAGTGCAATGGAGTGGAATAGAGAAGAAAGGAAGCTAGTGCAGTGGAGTGGAATAGAGGAATGGACTGGAAAGGAATGCAATAGAATGGAATGGAATGGAATGGACTGGACTGGAATGGAGGCGAATGGGAAGGAATGGAATGCAGTATAGTGGAGAGAAATGGAGCGGATAAGAGTGGATTTGAATAGAATGGAATGGAATGGAATGGAGTGGATTGTAATGGAGGTGAATTGGAAGGAATGGAATGCAGTGGATTGGAGAGTGCTTGATATGATTTGAATGGAAGTGAGTGGAATGGAATGGATGGGAGCGTAGTGGAATGGAATCTAGTGGAAAAGAATGGAAGGGAATGGAATGGAAGGGAATGGAATGGAAGGGAATGAAATCGAGGGGAAAGGAATGAAATAGAATGGAATAGAATGGAATGGAAGGTATTGGAATGAAGGCGAATAAGAAGGAATGGAATGCAGTGGAGTGGACAGGAGTGGAGTGCAGAAGAGAGGATTTGAATTGAATGGAATAGAATGGAATGTAGTGGAGTGGAGTGCAGTGTATTGGTATTGAAAAGTATGGAGAGGGGTATAGTGGAGTGGAGTGGAATGGGAAGGAAAGGAATGGAGTGGAGTGGTGTGGAACGGAGTCCAGTGGAGTAGAGGGTAGTAGAGTGGATTCAGGTGCAATGGATTGGAATGGAATAGAATGAAGTGGAATGGAATGCAGTGGATTGGAATGGAGTTGCATAGAGTAGAATGGAATGGAAAGGAATGTAGTGGAATGGTATGGAAAGGAAAAACTTATTTGGAGGGCACTGGGGTGGAATGGAGAAGAAACAAAGGGAGATGGGTGGAGTGCAATTGAGTGGAATGTTTGGAATGGAATGGAATGGAGGAGAATGGGAAGGAAAGAAATGCAGAGTTTGGAGAGGGGTGTAATGGAGAAGAGTTGATTGGAATGGAATGGAATGGAATGGAATGGATTGGATTGGAGAGGAGTGGAGGAGATTCTAGTGGAAAAGAAGGGAATGGAATGGAATGGAGTGGAATGGAATGGAATGGAATCGCATGGAAAGGAATGGTATGGAATGGAAAAAGGTGCAGTGGAGTGCAGTTGAGTGGAATGGGGAAGAAAGGAAGGGAGTGGAGTGGAGTGGAATGGAGTGGAAAGGAATGGCATGGAATGGATTGGATTGGAATGGAGTTGACTGGAATGGAGCAAAAGGGAAGGAATGGAATGCAGTGGAGTGCATAGCAGTGGAGTGGAGAAGAGTGGATTTTTATTGAATGGAATGGAATGGATTGGAGTTCAGTGGAGAGGATTGAAGTGGAAAATAATGGAATGGAATGGAATGGAATGGAATGGAATGGAATGGAATGGAATGGAATGGAATGGAATGGAATGGAATGGAATGGAATGGAATGGAATGGAATGGAATGGATTGGAATGGAATGCAATGAAATGGAATGGAATGGAGTGGAATGGAATGAAATGGAATGCAATGGAATGGAAAAAAGTACAGTGGAGTCCAGTGGAGTAGAATAGAGAAGAAAGGAAGGCAGTGGAGTGGAGTGTAATGGAATGGAATGGAATGGAATAGAATGGAATGGAATGGAATGGAATAGAGTGGACTGGAATGGAGGCGAATGGGTAGGAATGGAATGGAGTGGAGTGAAGATGAGTGGAGTGGGGAAGAGTGAATTTGAATGGAATGGAAAATAATCGAATGAAGAAAAGGGGATTTCTATTGAATGGAAAAGTATGCAACGGAATGGGAGGTAATGGAATGGAAAGCAGTGGTTTGGAGTGGAGTGGATTGGAATAGAATTGAATGAAATGGAAATAATGGAATTGAATGGAATACAATGGAACGAAATGAAAAGGAATGGAATGGAATGGAGTGGAGTGGAGTGGAGTACAGTGTATTGGTAATGAATGGAATGCAGAGGAGGGCGGCGGAGTGGATTGGAATGGGAAGGAATGGAATGGAGTGGAGTGGAGTAGATTGGAATGGAGGGGAATAGATTGGATTCAGATGGAATGAAATGCAATGGAATGCAATGAAATGCAGTGGATTGGAGTGGAGTTGCATGGAGGGGAACAGAATAGAATGGAATGGAGTGGAAAAATTGCAGTGGAGTGCAGTGGAGTGGAAAGGAGAAGAAAGGAAGGGAGTGGAGAGGAATGGAATGGAATGGAATGGAATGGAAGGAAACGGAATGGAAAAAAGTGCAGGGGAGTGCATTGGAGTGTAATGGAGAAGAAAGGAAGGGAGTGGAGTGGAGTGGAATGGAGTGAAATGGAATGGAACAGATTTGAATGGATTGGACTGGCGGGAGGTGAATGGGAAGGATTGCAATGCAGTGTAGTGGAGACGAGTGGAGTGGAGAAGAGTGGACTTGAATTGAATGGAATGGATTGGAGTGGAGTGGCCTGGACTGAACTGTAATCTAGTGGAAAAGAATGTAATGGAATGCAATGGAATGGAATGGAATGGGATGGAATAGAATGGAATGGAATGGAACGGAATGGAATGGCCTGGAGAGCAATGGAATACAAAGAAATGGAATGGAATGAAAGGAAAAAATGGAGTGAAGTGTAGTGGAGTATAATGGAAAAGAAAGGAAGGGAGTGGAGTGGATTGGAATGGAATGGAATGGAGAATAATGGGAAGGAATGGAATACAGTGGAGTGGAGAGGAGTGGAGTGTAGAACAATGGATTTGAATTGAATTGAATGGATTTGAGTGGAGTGGGCTGGAGTGGAGTGGATTCTAGTGGAAAAGAGTGGAATGGAATAGAATGTAAAAAAGTGCAGTGGAGTGCAGTGGAGTGGAATGGAGAAGAAAGGAAGGCAGTGGTGTGGAGTGGAATGGAGTGGAATGGAAAACAAGGGAATGGAATGGAATGGAATGGAATGGAATGGAATGGAATGGAATGGAGAATGGAATGGAATGGAATGGAATGGAATGGAATGGAATGGAATGGAGTGGATTGGAATGCAGGCAAATGGGTAGGAATGGAATGAATTTGATTGAAAGTATAGGAGTGGAGAAGAGTGGATTGAATTGAATGTAATGGAAAGGAATGCATTGCAGTGGAGTGGAGTGGATTCTACTGGAAAAGAATGGAATGGAATGCAATGGAATGGAATGAAATGGAATGGACTGGAATGGAATGGAATGGATTGGAATGGAAAAAAGTGCAGTGGAGTGTAGTGGTGTGGAATGTAGAAGAAAAGAATGGAGTGGACGGTAGCGGAATGGATTGGAATGGAATGGAAAGGAATGGCATCGAATGGAATGGAATGCAGTGGACAGCAATTGAGGTGAATGAAAAATAATTGAATGCAGCAGAGTGGAGAGTAGTGGAGTGGAGAAGAGTGGCTTTGAATTGGAAGCAATGCAATGGATTGGAGTGGAGTGGAGAGGATTATAGTGTAAAAGAATGGAATGGAATGGAAAGGAATGCATTGCAATGGAATGGAATGGAATGGAATGGAATGGAATGGAATGGAATGGAATGATATGAGCTGACATTGTGCCATTGCAACCCAGCCAGGGTGACAGATTAAGAAATTGTTGAAAGGAAGGAAAAGAATAGAATAGTGTTGAATGGAATGGAATGGAATGGAATGGAATGGAGTGCAATGGAATGGAATGGAGCATAATGGAGTGAAACGGAATGGAATGGAAGGGAATGGAATGTAAAGGAATGGTGAAATAAAATGTGAGCTGACATTGTGCCACTGCAATCCAGACAGGGTGACAGATTCCGAAATTGTTGAAAGGAAGGAATAGTATAGAATAATGTGGAATGGAATTGAATGGAATGGAACCGAATGGAACGGAATTTAATGCAATGGAACGGAATGGAACGGAATGGATTGCAATGGAATGGAATGGAATGGAATGGAACTGAATGGAACGGAAAGGAATGGAATGGAATGCAATGGAATGGAATGGAAAGGGACGGAATGGAACGGTGAAAGAAAATGTTAGCTGACATTGTGCCTCTGCACTCCAGCCAGGGTGACAGATTGAGAACTTGTTGAAAGAAAGGAATAGAATAGAATACTGCGGAATGGAATGGAGTGAAAGTGAACGGAATGGAATGGAGTGCAATGGAATGGAATGGAATGGAAAGGAATGGAATGGAATGAACTGGAATGGAATGTAACAGAATGGAATGTACAGGAGTGCAATGGAAAGGAATGGAACAGAATGGAACGGAGTAGAACAGAATGTAACAGAAAGGAATGGAATGGAATGGAATGGTATGGAATGGAATGGCATGCAATGAAATGGAAAGGAACGGAATGGAATGAAATGGAACGAAATGGAATGGAATGGATTGGAATGGAATTGAATGGAATGAAATGGTATGGAATGGAATGGAACGGGTTGGAACAGTGGAATAAAATGTGAGCTGATATTGTGTCACTGCAATCCATCAAGGGTGACAGATTGAGAACTTCTTGAAAGAACGGGATAGAATACAATAGTGTGGAATAGTATGGAATGGATTGGAATGGAGTGGAATTTCACGGAATGGAAAGGAATGGAGTGCAATGGAATCGAATAGAATGGAATGGAATGAAAGGGAATGGAATGGAATGGAATGGAATGGAATGGAATGAATGGAATGCAATGGAATGGAATGGAATGGAGTGCAATGGAACGGAATGGAACAGAATTAATGAAATGGAATGGAATGGAATGAAATGGAATGGAATGAAATGGAACGGAATGGAAAGGAATGGAACAGTGAAGTAATATATGAGCTGACATTGTGCCACTGCAATCCAGCCAGGGTGACAGATTGACAACTTGGTGAAAGAAAGAAATAGAATAGAATATTGTGGAATGGAATGGATTGGAATGGAATGAAACGGAATGAAAAGCAATGGAGTGTCATGGAATGTTATGGAATGGAATGGAATGAAACGGACTGCAATGGAACATAAAGGAAAGGAATGGAACATAATGGAAAGGAATTGAACAGAATGTAAGGGAATGGAATGGAATTCAATGGAAGAGAGTGCAATGGAAAGGAATGAAATGGAAGGAAATGAAATGGAATGGAATAGAATGGAATGCAATGGAATGGAATGGAATGGAATGGAATGGAATGGAATGGAATGGAATGGAATGGAATGGAATAGAACAGTGAAATAAAATATGAGCTGATATTGTGCCACT
>NW_026654873.1:0-7950 GCF_009828535.3 Hylobates moloch
CCTAATGTAATCTCTCCTGCTCTGCCCTGGCTCAGCCCTAGTGATGGCTCTGCCCCTAGTCCTACCATATCCCTGGCCCTGACCCTTCCCTGGTCCTACCACTGCCCTGGCCCTTCCCATCTTCAGGCCTTACCATGGCCCTCCCCTCGTCCTGACCCTTCCCTGGTCTGGTCCTGACACTGGCCCTACCCCAGAGAAGGGGTATGGCAGAGCCAGGGAAGGGCCAGGGCAAATAAGGGACAGGACACATCCAAATCCAGGAAAGGGCCAGGGCCATGACAGAGCCAGGATGAGTCCTTGGCAGGGCCAGGTTCCAGGCCAGGGCCAGGAAAGGGTCATGGCAGGGTCACTGTATGTCCAAGGTCCTGGCCAAAGCCAGGGCAGGGGCAGGGTCAAGCCTAAATAACGGCAGGACCAGAGTCAGTGATATGGCAGGGCCAGGACCAGGGCAATGGCTGTGCCAGGACAGACCACGAGCAGAGCAGGGCAGGACCAGAGCCAGAACATAGAAAGAGTAGGGCAAATGCCAAGGCAAGGCCAGGGTAGTGCCAGGGCTGAGGCATGGTCAGGGAAGGTCCAGGGCTGAGTCAAGGCTAGAAACAAAACAGGGGCAAAGGCCGGGGCAGATCTAGGGCACAAGCAGGGCAGGCTAGGGCAAGGCAATGGCAAGACCAGGCCATGGCAGGGCCAGCCCAGGATAGAACAGGGCACAGGCAGGGCAGGGCCAGAGCCACAGCTGGGGCAGGACAGGGACCAGGACCGGGGTCCATGCCAGGGCAGAGGTAGGGCCAGATCCAGGGTCTGGGCAGGGCCAAGGCCGGTCCATTGCAGGGCCAGCGTTCAGACCAGGGCCAGAGCAGGGCTGGGGCAGGGCCAGGGCCAGGACCAGGAAAGGGCAATGTCAGGACAAGGGCCATGGCAGGACCAGCAAAGGGGCTAGGGCCAGGACAGGGACAGGGACAGGGTCAGGGCTGGGGGCAGAATAGCATGCCAGGGTAGATCCAGGCCAAATGAGGGCCAGGACAGGGTCAGGACCAGGGCTGGGCCAGGGTATGGCCTTCAGTAGCAAAGGGCCAGGGCCAGGGTCCATGCCAGTGCCAGCGCCAGTCCAGGGCAGAGGCAGGGCCATGGCCAGGTCTAGAACAAGGCTGGCACAAGGCCAAGGTCTGGGTCAGGGTCAGCACAAGACCAGGACAGAGCCAGGGGAGGGACAGGGCCATGGTAGGGCCAGGTTAAATCAGAGACAAGACACCTGCAAATCCACTTCAGGGCCAGGGTCAGGGCAGGGCCAGTTCAGGGCCAGGGCCAGGGCCAAGACAGGGCCAGGGCCAGGGCCAGGGCTGTCAGGATCATTTGCAGGGCCAGGGCCATGGCAGGACCAGGGTCAGGAGCAGATGTCAATGCCAGGCCAAGGCCACAGATAGGACCAGGTCTGTGCTAGGGCCAGTGTGAGGGCCAAGGCAGGGTCAGGGCAGGGCCAAAGGGAGGGCAGGGCCAGGGCAGGGTGGAGCAGGCCTAGGGTAGCACAGGGTTAAGGCAGGGCACGACCAACCAGGGCAGGTCTATGGTTGGGTCTGGGGCAGGGCCAGGGCCAGGGCAGGGCCAGAGACAGGGCAGGGCCAGAGCCAGGGCAGGGCCAGGGTTAGGACCACAGACACTTCCAAGGCCAGTGCCAGGGTAAGGGCAAGGGCAGGGGCAGGGCCAGGACAGGTACCTGGCAGGGCTAGGGTCTGGGACAGGGCCATGGCAGGGCCAGGGCCAGGTCCACAACCAGGTCTGTGCTATGGCCAGGTCCAACACAGTGCCCAGGTGAGGCTAGGGTGAAGGCCAAGATAGGGCCAGGGCAGGGTCAAAGCCAGGCTAGGGCCAAGGCAGGGCCATGTCAGACAAGGCAGGGCCAAGAAAGCATAGGACCAAGATAGGCAGGGCCAGGCCAGTGCCAAGGCCTGGGCAGGGCCAGGGAACAGCCAGGGCAGGGCCAGGGCCAGGACCATGGCCATGACCTGGGCAGGACCAGGTTCGGGGCAGGGGCAAAACAAGGGCAAGAACAGTGCAGGTTCTTGGCACAGCCAGGGTCCAGGACAGTGTCAGCGCAGGGCCAAGGCAGGGTCTGGGCCATGGTAAGAACAGCAACAGGGCTGGGGCTAGGCCAGTGACAGGACCAGAGTCAGGGCAAGGGCCAGAGCAGTGCAAGGCCAGGGTAGGGCCAGGGTCAGGGGAGAACCAGGGCAAGGTCTCAAGCAGGGAAGGGCCAGGGCCAGGACAGGTCCAGGGCAGGGCCATGACAGGGCCAGTGGCTGTGTTAGGGCAAGGGCAGGGCCAGAGCAAGGTAAAGGTCAGGGCCAAGGCCAGGGTAGGGACGGGGCAAGAAATATGGCAGGACCAGGGGCAATGCCAAGGTCAGGGCTGGGCCAGGGCTGAGTCAGGGCAGGGCAGGGCAGGGCATGGTATGGCCAGTGCAGGACAGGACAAGAGCTGGTCCACACAGAGAGCAGTGCTGATGCCAAGAAAGAGCCAGGCTAGTGCCAAGGCTGAGGCAGTGTCAGAGAATGTCCAGGGCAGGGCCGGGGCCAGGGCCAGAACCGAGCCATGGCACAGCCAAGGTAGGGTAGGGAAGGGAAATGGCACAGCCAGGTCAGTACTGGGACAGAGCAGAGCAGGGCAAGGGGATGGTAGGGGCAGGGGAGGGACAGGCCAAAGCAGAGCCATGTCACGCCGGTGCCAGGACACCTCCAAGTCCACTTCAGGGCCAGGGCTATGGAAGGACAAAGACCAGGGCCAGGGTCAGGGCCAAGTCTGTGCTAGGGCCAGGTCCAGAGCAGGGCCTAGTGAACACTAGGGCGAGGGCCAAGGTAAGGCCAGGGCAGGGTCAAAGGCAGAGCAGGGCCAGGGCAGGGTGATGACACACCCAGAGCACAGCAGGGCAGGGTGATGGCAAGATGAGGGGCAGAGCACTGCCAGCTCAGGGCCAGGGAAAGGCCAGGGCAGAGCCAGGAAAGGGTCTGCGTCAGGGCCAGGACCAAGGCAGAGCAGGGCCAGGGCCATGGCAGAGTCAGGGCAGGTCCTTCACAGGACCAGGTTCCAGGCCAGGGCCAGGGCAGCTGCAGGGGCAGGGCCTGGATAAGGGCAGGGCCAGGGATATGGCAGGACCAGGGCTAGGGCCAGGACCAGGCCATAGTGAGGGCAGGGCAAAAGCCAAGGCAGGGTCAGGGCAGGTACAGGGAGCGGCCAGCACCAAGCGGGGCCAAGGCACAACCAGCGCAGGGTAAGGCAGGGCAATGTCACCACTGGGCCATGACAGGACAAGGTCAGTGCCAGGAGAGGGCAGAACAGGCAGGCCCATGGTGGGGCCAGGGCAGGGATGGGCCAAATCAGGGCCAGGACATGTCCAAGGCCAGGTCAGGGCCAGAACAGGAGCAGGACCATGACCATTGGCAGGGCCAGTGCCATGACAGGACCAGGGTCAGGACAAGGGGCAGGGCCAGAGCCAAGGCCAGGCCAGCGCAGGTTCAGGGCAGGACCAGTGCCAGGGCAGCACAGGGCCAAGACAGGGTCAGGATGGGACCAGAGCAGGACAGGGCCGAGACAGTCCAGGTAACAGTAGGGCAGGTACAGGGCAAGGCAGGGCAGTACAGGGCCAGATCCACGGCAGGGGCAGGGCAAACCTAGGCCCATTGCCAATGCACCAGCCCTCCCTACAAGGCTCCTACCACCTGGCCACTTCTGCAGCCCATCCATCGCTGTAAGCCTGACCCCCAACCCTGGCTGCAGCCACCTGCCCTCCTAGCACGGCCACTCTCCTACCACTCTGGCGAACTGCGGTCTCTGTCGCTGCCACCCACCCGCAGCGAGGCGAGCCATGGTGTCGCAAGCTCTAGGTGTCTCCTCCTCCTCCTGGCATGGAGCAGCTAGGTGGGCAAAGCCAGAAAAGCCTAGAGGAAGATGTGAGGGGTGGAAGGGTTAGAGCCTCAACTTGTCATGCCAGCCACTGGGTGGCAGGGGCCAGTTTCAGCAAATGCACTCACACCCACCCTTCAAAGTCCAGCTTCTCCTTTTGGCCCAAGCTGGCCAGGAACTGGGGTCTGGGCTGGGTGCTGGAGACAGCACAGCACCCAGCTCCCCACTCCACAGGAGCCGTTGGGCCCACCGGGGCTGCACTCCCCGGAGAGCAGGAGAAGCAGAAAAATTCAGACCCAGCCAGCCCATCGCACCCAGGTGCCAATTCCTGTTCCGGACGCCTCCACGCACAGGGCCCTGTCCCCCATGGTGTCCCCAGGGGTGCCTGGCAGCCTCTGAGGCACAGACTCAGAGTGCGCAGGCCCAGGAACCACGGTGGGTGTGGGGGCTCTGCCATGCTCAGGATTCCCACGCAAACGCTGCGTGCCTGCCGCACTCCAGTATCACCAAGAGTAGGTCGGCCTCTGGAGTGTGGAGTCAGGGAGAGGAGAACCACTCCTTCCTTGGATGCCAACTCTGCTGACCGCCACCAGCAGTGCAGCCCCTGATAGCAACGAACTCGCCCCCACTCCATGGCTAGTCCTGCCCTCAATAGCGCCCCCCCACCTCCATCCCCCAATGCTGCCAGTAGCATATACCCAATAGTGCCCTAACCTGTCCTCCTCCATGGGCACTGCAGCCCCAGAAAGCGCCCATAACCCACCCTCCCTGCCGTGGGCAGTGCAGCCCTGTACAGTGCTACCAACCAGTACCCCTAATGCAGGCAATGACACCCTGGATTGCACCCCCAACCCACCCCACACCGCAAAATGTGCAGCCCTTGATAGCCCCCGTCCTACCACTCTGGTCATGCTGCAGTCTCTGTCACCACCACCACCAACCACAGTGAGGCAAGCCAGTGGGCCGCAGGCTCTAGCATCCAGCAGCCAGGCACAGAGCAGCTCTCACTGATGGCCGGCTCCTACCACTCCCACCACGCTGCTGTCTCCGTGGCCATCTTCTTTGACTACAAAGGAATGAAACTAGATATCAATAAGAAGAGTAACTTTGGAAAGAATACAATCACAGGGAAGTTAAACACTACCCTCCTGAATAAATGACTAGCGGGTCAATGAAGATATTAAGACAGAAATTCAAAAATTTCATGAAACAAAGGGTAATGAAAACACAGTATACCAAAATTGTTAGGCAGAAAGCAGAACAAAGGCAGAGATTTATAGCTATAAGAGTCTACCATCCAAACAAAAGAAAAACTTCCAATAAACAAGACATCTTAAAGAACTAGTAAAGTAAGAACAAACTAAACCGAAAATAAGAAAATAAATAAGACCATAGCAGAAATAAAATTGAAATAAAAAACACACAAGATTAAACGAAAAGTTGGTTTTCTGGAAAGCTAAACAAAATTGACAAACTTTTAACCAGACTAACTAAGAAAAAAAGAGACAAGATTCAAATAAATAAAATCAACAGATAAAAAAAAAGGAGACATTACAACTGACACTTCAGAAATTCAAAGGATCATAACTGGCTATTATATGCCAATAAATTGGAAAGCCTAGTAGAAATTGGCAAATTCCTAGATGCATACAACCTACTTACATTGAGCATTGAAAACATCCAAGACCAGAACAGATTGGTAACAAGTAATGAGATCGAAGCCACCAGAAAAAGTCTCCCGGTAAAGAAAAGCCCAGGAAAGCCCAGGAACTGATGTCTTCACTGCTGATGGCTTCACATCAAACACTTTAAAGATGTAGTACCAAGCCTACTCAAACCATTTTGAAAAACAGGAGGGAATACTTCCAAACTTATTCTATAAGACCATTATTACTGTGATACCAAAATCAGACAAAGGCATCAAAGAAGGAAACTACAGGCCAGTATCTCTAATATTGATGCAAAATTCCTCAACAAAATACCAGTGAATCAAATTCAGTAATACATTAAAAAGATAATTCATCATGATCAAGTGGGATGTATCCCTGGGATGCAGGGGTCACTCAACATACAATGTGATACATCACATTAACCAAATAAACGACAAAAGCAGTATGATCATGTCAACTGAAACTGAAAAAGCATTTGATGAAATTCAACATCCCTTCATGCTATAAATCCTCAAAAAAACGGGTACAGAAGAAACACACCACAACATAATAGAAACTACAGGAAAGACACCCACAGCTAGAATCAGATGGAATGGGCAAAAATGGAAAGCTTTTCCTCTAAGACCTCGAACATGATAAGGATGCCCACTGTCACCACTGTTGTTAAACATAGTACTGGAAATCCCAGCTAAAGCAATCAGTGCAGCACCTGATATGGCCCCCAACCCACCCTGCCCCCTGCCAACAGCAGTGTAGCCCCCCCGCAATAGCGCACCCAACACACCCAAACTGCCCTGCCTCCCCGCACCATGGGCATTGCAGCACCCATAGCGTCCTCAACCCAAAATCGCCACCCGCCCCCCACAGCCGCACAGTGCAGCCCCGGATAGCACACTTAGCCCACCTCACTGTTACCAGCAATACAGTCTGGGATAGTGCCCCCAACCGGCTCCCCGCCAAGGGCATTTCCGTCAAGATGGAAATGTAAAAAATTTCTTCAAACTGGATGACACAACCTATCAAGACCTCTGGGATACAGCAAAGGCAGTGCTAAGAGGAAAGTTTGTAGCCCTAAACACCTAGGTCAAATAGTCTGAAAGAGCACAAACAGACAATCTAAGTTTGACAATAAGGCCATAGTTACCAAAACAGTATGGTACTGGTTTAAAAATAGGCACATAGACCAATGGAACAGAAGAGAGAACCCAGAAATTAATCCAAATACTCACAGCCAACTGATCTCCGACAAAGTAAACAAAAACATAAAGTGGGGAAAGGACACCCTTTTCAACACATGATGTTGGGATAATTGGCGAGCCACATGTAGGGGAATAAAACTGGATTCTCATCTCTCACCTTATAGAAAAATCTACTCAAGATGGATTAAGAACTTAAACCTAATTCCTGAACTACAAAAGTTCTAGAAGATAACACTGGATAAGCCCTTCTAGACACTGGCATAGGCAAGGATTTCATGACCAAGAACCCAAATGCAAATGCAATAAAAACAAAGATAAATAGCTGGGACTTAAACTAAAGAGCTTTTGCACGGCAAAGGGAACAGTCAGCAGAGTAAATAGACAACCCACAGAGTGGGACCCCTGACCCTGACTCTGACCCTGACCCCTGACACCTAACCCCAACCCTAACCCCTAACCCTTAATCCTAACCCCTAACCCTAACCCCTAACCCCAACCCTCACCCTCACCCTAACGCAACCCTAACCCCTCACTCCTAACCTCTCTTAACCCCTAACTCTAAACGTTGACTCCTAACCCCTAACTCTGACCCCAACCCCTATGTCCAACCCCAAACACTAAACTTAACCCCTAACCCCTAACCCTAACAACAACCTTAACCCTAGGTTCGCTACTACGTTTGTATTGACTATGTCAACGTTGATTATTATGATCGCTGTCTTAGGACTGCACGGCAGCGACGGGATTGCGAATCTTATATTAATATTTTTGTATTGAGGCCGTGCATTAGCATTACAGGTGCTTGTTACATGAGCAATGGGGGTATCATATTTTGGGTGTCACGTCTGCATTACGAATGCTGCATTTGTCTTCCGAGCTGCGTTCTGCTCAGTACAGACCTTGGGGACACTGCCTCACTTTGGGACAACTCGGGGTCGCATCGATGGTGAGTAAAATCCTTCCTGTTTGCAGCCCTGAATAATCAGGGTCAGAGACCAGTTAGAAGGGTTCAGTGTGGAAAACGGGAAACCAAAAGCCCCTCTGAATGCTGCCCACCGAGGTACTCCCCAGCCGTTGTGAGGTGGCCACAATGCGAGATCCACACCGTCATTGAGAAAATGAAAAGAAAGAAAAGACCCATCACTAGGGCTGAGCCAGGGCAGAGCAGGAGAGATTACATTAGG
>NW_026654874.1:0-7950 GCF_009828535.3 Hylobates moloch
GGGAGGATGATCTCTTCACAGAAATTCATCAGCAGCCCTGAGGTCAGAGATCCCCATCCCATGTCCTGACAGGTGCCTCCTGCAGCCCCTCCACAGCCACTCGCCAGGTCCTGACCCTGCAAGCCCGTGTGTAAACGCACACACATACGTTCCTGCTTTCCTTGGGCAGGACCTTGCGGGGTTCTGAGCTCTTTATTCCCACTGCTCCATTTTGCTCCCTTTCCTGCCATAATTTCTCTGCCCATGAAGCCTGCTCTTCTCCAGGAGATAGGAGGAACATGAGCTAATAGGGATGTGCTGGGCCCAGGCTGCAGGATCAGCCATGCTGCAGTCCTGCTGGTAGCCATGGGGAGTGGGGCTGACAGAAGGTCTCACTGGGAGGTGGAAGCGCCTCATTAGTGGTGCTGTCAGTGGACATGTGGAGGGTGATGGTTCAGAGGTCCTCTCTGTCCTTCCTTCTCCTGGCCTCCTGGAGGGCAAAGAACGAGTCTAACCCCTCACTAGGATCCCTGTTTCTCCAGATGGTGTGGCATGTTTGTGGAAGGAATAAATGAAGGAATGGCCGAGAGTCCTGCAGTAGGATGCCACGAGCGGGGGCACAGGTGGGTTCCAGTAGGAAAACAGCCAGCTGTGTCCTGGTATCCGGGTCTGCATGGCTTGTCAGAGCTGATAGTTCTTTCAGGCCTAATCTGGACAGACCCAGGAGGAAGGAGGTCTCAGGGCCTCCTTCCTTTGATCAGCTCTCATGTGCATGCTTTCCTTTCCCCGGTTCCTGTTGACAAGTGTCCTTGTGTCGTGGGCAGCCTCCTGAGTGAAGGTGAGGAATCTCCCTCCCCCGAGCTCATCCACATCTACCAGAAATTTGACTTCTAGGTGTTCTTCCAGGCACCCAGCCACATGGTGACAGCCACCTTCCCCTACATCACCATGCTGTCCATCTGGGTGGCTGCCCGCCATGTCCATTCTGCCTTGGACACCTCCATCAAGGTGAGGCACAGGCCTGGAGTGTGTGTGTTGGGGACAGCCAGGTCCCTTGGGTGGAGCTGAGGAGGACTGCCCAGAGTGGGAGGAAGAGGTGGTTTGGGGAGAGCAGCACTCCGGGGCCCTCATGGAACAGGTACCTGTGGAGCCAGGAAGATGGGCAGAGGTTGTTGGCGTCTCTTTCAGATGCCCAAGACCTTGTGGGAGCCAGAGCATCTCCCAAGAGCATGGAGAGCTCCTTCATGAGCCTGGTCTGGTTGGTTTGGCTCTGGCTTTGACCAAAGACATCCTTAGTGCTAATCCCACACTCCTGGCTCAGATGGAAGGACAGTCCACTTTTCTCTCCCACTGCTAGAGGCCTGCAAAGCAAGGACCTGAGGCTCCCCGTGGCTGGGCAGGCCCCAGGTAATCACGAGTCGCCCTTGGCCTTGCCTCTGCTATGCACCTTCTCCCTGAGCCCAGGGCTGGGGCAGCAATGGCGGGCCCTTCTCCTTTACTTCCTAACCTGGTCGCTGGCCATGCTGGCAGCACAACCTTCATGGAGGAAGGAGAGCCAGCCACCAGGTTGTCTGACAGAGGTCTCTGTGTCTACAGAGATTTTTTTTTTTTTTTTGAGACAGAGTCTTTCTCTGTCCCCCAGGCTGGAGTGCAGTGGTGCGATCTCGGCTCACTGCAAGCGCCGCCTCCCAGGTTCACGCCATTCTCCTGCCTCAGCCTCCCGAGTAGCTGGGATTACAGGCGCCCACCACCACGCCCAGCTAATTTTTTGTATTTTTAGTAGAGACGGGGTTTCACCATGTTAGCCAGGATGGTCTCGATCTCCTGACCTTGTGATCCGCCCGCCTCAGCCTCCCAAAGTGCTGGGATTACAGGCTTGAGCCACCGCGCCTGGCCCAGAGATTTTTTTTTAAACTTGCCTTCTTACGCATCCCTCCTCCTCTAAACGTTTTGTAAAGCTGGATACCAAGGAAATGACCCATTTGGGCTTGGAAATGATTGTTGATTCATTCATTTAACTTGTTTATTTTCTGTGTGCCAGGTGCTATAATGGGCACAATGTGAATGAAAGTTTGGTGCATGAAACAGGCATTTACAGTGAGGTGGCGAAGACACGTAATCAATGTCAGACAAAAATGGGACATGTGTTAGAGAAGGAGAGGGTGAGAAAAGTCAGGGAACCGACTTGAACAGAATGGTCAGGGACAACCTCTCAGGGGAGATCACCTCAAGGCACAGTCCTAGAGGATCCTTTGGAGAAGAAGTAAGAACATTCTAGGCAGAGCTTTGGTCTAAATGCAGCAGGAAGTCACTGCAGTGTTCCAACCAGGAAAATAACAGAGTTGGAGCCATGTGTGTGCAATGTGGGCTGTCCCATTCCCAGGCAGGAAGGGGCTGGACCACAGAACTGGGGCAAGGTAGAGGTGCTTAGGAGGCTGTCATGAATCCCTGTGTGAGTGGTGGCAGCTTGGGCAGGCCCAGTGGCTGTAGAGATGCAGACAAGGACGGAGATTTACAGGCACTTTTGGAACAGAACTCACGGACTTCGGTTGGATTGGCTGTTGTGGGGACAGGCAGTGAGGGAGTCACAGTGGGCTCCGCTTCCCTGTGGCCTGGGCAGGTGGGCAAGCATGTAGTGATGCTTTTCACTGGTGTGTGGGGAACTGAGGGAGGCCCTGGTTTGGGGGGAAGCCAGGTTCTTGGGCTACGTCAGTGGAGCTGCCTGAGAGACATCCAAGTTGGGGGTGTGGAGTTGACAATGGTGTGTGTGGTCTGGAGTTCAGAAGGGACTGGGCTGGTGGATATGTTTGGGGACATCAGGGATGTCAATGGATATGTTTGACCAGGGAGGCTGCCCTGTGCCCCCTGCCTCTGTGGGGCCAGGTAGGCCATGGACAGCCTGGGGCAGCAAGGGCTCGGCAGAGGGCATGGTCAGTGTGGCTGGGGTCAGGGAACAGGACAGGAGAGTCTGTGGGAGTGGGAGCTTGGAACACTTGGAGGATCCTTGCAACTTTGTTCACCAGAGCAGGTTGGGGAAAGGGACAGGGCAGTGGGGATGGAAATGGAAGCTCAGACGGCTCCTGGATTCTGGTGTCAAGGCTGAGGAGTGAATCCATGAGGCCCTGGGTCAGCAGCTGTGGCCTTGGTGGTCAAGGACAGGATTGAAGCATCAGGAATGGGCAGACCTGGAAAGCGAGGGCTGTCATGCGGGGAGGGCAGGGCACAGGGAGGATAGAGGGAGTTTCCTTGATGAGCTGGAGGGTGGTGGCCAGAATGGGTGCTGGGCAGGATGTGCTTGGCCGGCTGCAGTTGGACTGGAGGTGGGGGGAGCTGGCTGGTGGTGATGGCAGGAAGGAAGATACCAGTGCCCAAGGCCTGCTTAGCATGCCACCTCTGGGGTGCCTTCCCCATTTCACTCCAGGAAGGTCTCTCCCGTCCCATCTGTGCCGTCCTCAACCTGAAGGGCCCATCTGGAGAGACAGGTCCTGGGAGGAGACTTCTTGGGTTAGAACAGGGCATGTGTCTTGTGGTGTGGTGGCAAGTGACTCAGCCACCAGAGCCTTTTCCTGACGTCAGGGTTTTCCTTTGTTGGTTTGTTTTTTGTTTTTCTTGTTTTTTGAGATGGAGTCTCGCTCTGTCGCCAGGCTGGAGTGCAGTGGTGCGATCTTGGCTCACTGCAACCTCCACCTCCCAGGTTCAAGTGATTCTCCTGCCTCAGCCTCTTGAGTAGCTGGGACTACTGGAGTGTGCCACCACGCCCAGCTAATTTTTTTGTATTTTTTTTAGTAGAGACTGGGTTTCACCATGTTGGCCAGGATGGTCTCGATCTCTTGACCTCGTGATCCACCCACCTCAGCCTCCCAAAGTGCTGGGATTACAGGTGTGAGCCACCGTGCCCAGCCCAGGGGTTTATTTTTAGACACCTTTTTCCAAATTTCCCAGCCCACGACAGCTTCACAAGTTGCCTGGTTTTGACGTTACCTCTTTGATGAAAGCCCTTCCTCCTTTCTCACCCTCCCGTGGTAGCCCGTCAGCTCTGCTCTGGACTCAACTCTCCTGCAGTGGGAGTTGGGACACAGAAGCCAGGGATTCAGGGGAGAGCAAGGGGCTTCTCCCGGAGACATCTGTGAGGCATGCTCATGTGGGCGTGGTCACCAGCAGAGGGAGAGAGGCCGGGCTGCCCACTGAGGAGGCATGGCCCAGAGTCCTGGGCTTGTTTTGGCGGTAGAGTTGGGGGCTTTCCTCTGTCCCTGTATGTCGCCTGACCTTGCGTCTTGGGGAACAATGCCAGGGGAGAGATGAGGAAGGGGCTAGCTCTTTGTGCTGGCCACAACCTGCCAGTGGACAGAGGCAGCTGGGTGCCTCTCTCAGCGCAGGAGGCAGCAAGGAGAAAGTATAAGGCTCCCTCCCATCCCTGCTGCCATCTCCACCGCCCTGGGGGCAGAGAGGAGATTACCAATAAGACCCGGTGCTTCTGACTATCCCAGCTCCCACAGCTAGCTGCCTTTAACTGTGTGTGTGTGCCCGTGCATACACTCTTCCTCTTCTCTCTGGATCTAGGACTGCTGTGAAGGTTCTTCAAATGGAATGACAGCAGCCATCAGCTTTCTGTTTCAGGAGGGGTGAGAGAGGACAGGAACCCTGTTGCTAGGAGTTGTTGGGGGAGGACTTGGCAGGCTCACCTGCCTTCTCAGAGGCTGGCTGAGGGGCAGGGTGAAGGGATCTTAGCTTTGGGTTTGGGAGGTGGAGCGCAGCTGCTATCCTGGTAGTTGTAAATGTGCCTGAGCCTGGGACAGGATTGGTCTCATGGGACAGAGGGACCCGGGGGTCACTGCAAGAGGCCCAAGGAGAAGCACTTGTCAGGACTCTTGGGATTCTGGAAGGGATGGCTGACCGCAGCTTTTGTGGCTTGATTGGCAGCCTCTGGCTCTCTGGCCAGCCTTCCCCAGCTTGGCAGCCTGGCAAACTGCTATAGGGACTGGAACTGTGCTTTTCTCCATAGAAACTGCCAAGGGCCCCCAAGCTGAATACTCAGTCCCCAGGAACCCATGGGTACTGTGTGACCATCACTCCATATGGAAGATGCCTCAGCTTTGTCAGGCTGCTCCACTGGAGTCCAAGGAGGTGTCCTCTAGGACAGGAGGAAACCCCTCCTTGAGTCCCAGGAAAGGGTGTCTTCTGGCAGCTGCAGCATGGACAGAGCTTGCTTGAAATTGCAAACGTGCAGAGGAGAGTTGGGGCTCAGATGGGAGCCCAGAGCAATGGACAGAGACCCTCAAATTCACCACAGGCTTTTTTATTGAGACGGAGTCACACTCTATCACCCAGGCTGGAATGCAGTGGCGTGATCTGGGCTCCCTGCAACCTCCGCCTCCTGGGTTCAATGGATTCTAATGCCTCAGCCTCCTGAGTAGCCGGGAATACAGGTGTGTGCAACCACACCTGGCTAATTTTAGTATTTTTAGTAGAGGCGAGGTTCCACTATGTTGGCCAGGATAGTCTCGAACTCCTAGCCTCAAGTGATCCGCTCACCTCGGCCTCCCAAAGTGCTGGGATTACAGGCATAAGCCACTGTACCCGGCCCCACCACAGTCTAAATGAGTGTCCAGGGAAGGCTTCGGACACATGGAGCAGACCAGGACTTATGGATGGGCCTGGGAATCCCATGTGTGGGATTGTGTGTGTAGGTCGCTAGCACAGTTTGCTCATATCTGTGTGTAGCGCTTGGTGGGGAAGGCCATTGAGAGTGTTAGACTGGCCCAGCCAAGCCCCCCTGCCTAACTTCCCTGCCAGCCCCAGCCAGAAGCTTTTTCATAAGTGCTCTTCCCATGGTCTTGGATTTCAGGGAGATTTCAGAGGATGGTCTTTGTAAAACAGTTTGAGCCTCCTCTTCCAAGTTGAGGGTGATACAGCGCCTTGTCCATGTGGTGACTGATTGGCTGGGGCGTGCAGGCAGGCCCTGGAGGTCAGACATCCGCCCATCCTCCACTGAACTGGAGAAAAGTGTGTGGAGACGGGTTGCTGAGTGGTGTAGTGAGCCAGTGAGGGGAACCTTGGTGCCCGAGTTCTGGGATAGCTGGGTTGACTGGGGCTTTCTTATAAAACGTTTAAAGGCCAGGTGTGGTGTCTCATGCCTGTTACCCCAACACTTTGGGAGGCTGAGGCAGGAGGATCACTTAAGCCCAGGAGTTCAAGACCAGCCTGGGCAACATAAGTGAGACCCCGCCTCTAAAACAACAAACAAAAAAAATTAGCTGGACACCTGTAGTCTCAGATACTCAGGAGACTGAAGTGGGAGGATCGTTTGAGCCTGGAAGGTCAAGGCAGCAGTGAGCTATGATCATGCCACTGCACTCTAGCCTGAGTGACAGAGTGAGACCCTGTCTCAAAAATAAATGAAGGGGCACGGTGGCTCACACCTGTAATCCCAGCTCTTTGGAAGGCCGAGGTAGGTGGATCACTCTACCTCAGGAGTTTGACACCATCCTGGGCAACATGGTGAAACCCCATCTCTACAGAAAAAAATACAAAAAAAGTTAGCTGGGTGTGGGGACATGCACCTGGGGTCCCAGCTACTTGGGAGGCTGAGGCAGGAGAATTTCTTGCCCAGCAGGCAGAGGTTGCAGTGAGCCGAGATCATGCCATTGCACTCCAGCCTGGGGAAGAGGAGTGAAACCCTGTCTCAAAAAAATAAAAGTGAAAACATTTTTTAAAAATGAAGGAAGGAAGGAAGCGAAAGTAAGGCAGTAAAGAAGTCAGGCAGGGCTCCCAGACCGTAGTTCTCAGATGCTCTGGCTGTGCCGAGTGCCCTGTGGCTGTCAGCCTGTTGGGGGGTGGGGGCGGGGTGCCGCACTCAGACCCTTCCTTGCTTCACCTGGAGTAGTTCTGCCTGTGGGTTTTACAAACCAGGTGCCTTGAGCATTTGTTTAGGAGGGCGCTTCAGGGGCTCCACTGGTTTGCAAACCTCTGTCCTGAGAGAGGGGCAACACGGCGCAAAGGCCACCTGTGGTCCGGCCAGCTGCGTGTGTGTTCCCGATCCTGAGGATGCTGCGATACCTGCAGTGTGAGGGGGGCTGGAGGAACCAGGACTCAGCCCTTGGGCAGGTTGGGCAGGGGCTCCCAGGAGAGGCCGTTGTTTTGAGGGGAGCATGACTGATTGAAGGGGGACCTGGAGGGACCCTGGGGAGCTGCAGGTTGGAGATGTCCTGGGGTGGTGGTGACTGGACTCCTGAGTGGCAGATGATGGTGTGGCAGTACCAAGGGGCAGCCAGCTGGGAAGTAAGGCCTGTGGGCCCTAGCAGGGTGCCTGTGGAAGTGGGCAGCCTGTTGAGCTGTGGGCTGGAGGACACTCGAGGCAGCCTGTTCACAGCCTGTGCTCTGCCCAGTGGGTGCAGAACCCCGTGTGTGTTTCCTCTTAGCCTGCCTCAGGGACCCTAAGCGAGATCTTGGTTGGTCTGAGTCCACGCCAGGGCCAAAACACCAGTGGGCCATGGCAGGGGACAGGCAGGTGAGGGAGCCTAACAGGAATGTGAAATCTTTGGTCATTTCCCTCTTCCTGCCTGTCACCTTTGCCGAGCTACTGTGGGCGCTCCCAGACTTTAATCTTAACAAGGGAGGCCCTCTTGGCATCTCAGCTCAGTCACTCATTCAGTCAGTGTTTACTGAAGTCTCTTGTGTGTGTCATTGTTCTGTGCATGGAGGAACCAGCAAGGACGCATCACAGAGTCCTCATCCAAGGCAGCATCCCCATCGTTTTACTGGGGGAGACTGAGGCCTAAGGAAGGAAAGTGCCCCCAGGTCAAGGGATGGAGCAATGGGTGAGGCCGGACTGGATCCGCTAGGCTGAGGATCCTTCTGATGGCTACCTGCCTTTATTTTATTTTATTTTATTTTATTTTTTAGTTTTTTGAGTTGGAGTCTCGCTCTATCACAATTTATGTATCTGACTCAAGTAGATTAATAAAGAGTACG
>NW_026654875.1:0-5324 GCF_009828535.3 Hylobates moloch
ACACCCGGCTAATTTTTTGTATTTTTAGTAGAGACGGGGTTTCACTGTGTTAGCCAGGATGGTCTTGATCTCCTGACCTCGTGATCCGCCCGCCTCGGCCTCCCAAATTGCTGGGATTACAGGCGTGAGCCACAGCGCCTGGCCAAATTTTACGACGTTTTGTACATATTTTCAGCTAACACAAGACCACAGTCTGTATGTATAATCGAACTTTTTTTCTCACTTGAGATACCAAAGTATATCCTCACATGCCAATATACTTCTGTATCTATTGCCACTTTCTTCTTTTTTTTTTTTTCTTGAGACAGAGTTTTGCTCTTGTTGCCCAGGCTGGAGTGCAATGGCACGATCTTGGCTCACTGCAACCTCTGCCTCCCAGGTTCAAGCGATTCTCCTGACTCATTCTTCAGAGTAGCTGAGATTACAGGCTCCCGCCACCATGCCTGGCTAATTTTTGTATTTTTAGTAGAGACAGGGTTTCACCATGTTAGCCAAGCTGGTCTCGAACTTCTGACCTCAGGATATCCGCCTGCCTTGGTATTCTAAAATGCTGGGTTTACAGGCGTGAGCCACCACGCCTGGCCTTTATTGCCACTTTCAATGGTCACATATTATCATGCACTGACATTTATTCATAAAATCCATTCTATGGGTTCTTCTTAATACACCGCTTAAGCAATGCTGAGAAAAATAAATTATTGTATATCTATTTCCTAAAGGCATTTTATTTCTTTTTCTTTTTGAAAGATAGGGTCTTGCTCTGTTGTCACTGACAAACCTCACTGCAGCCTAGAACTCCTGGGCTCAAGTGATGCTCCTGCCTCAGCCTTCCAACAAGCTGAGTGTGGTGGGGAGGGGGGGGGGGGGGGGGCTCTCGCTATAAGGCCCAGGCTGGCCTTGAACTCCTGGCCTCAAGCAATTATCCCGCCTCAGCCTCCCAAAGTGCTGTGATTACAGGCGCGAGCCACCGCACCTGACGAATAACAGATTTTATAGAAATAATTTTTAACCCAGAAGTTGCTATATTATGGAAACTGCTTATCTCATTATGCATCTTTCCATAAAGTATATGACCTTATGTCTTAAATGTGTACATTAAAACGCTGTACGTGCTTTTGTTCGTTAATTCACTTTAAAATTGTCACTAAGTGCACTCGGAAACCAGCTAGAGTTCTGTTTTTGTTTTTCTGCTCAGAAAGGCGGCCCGGGCGCTGGAGCCTTGCAAGGTGTCACCGTCCCACGAGCTGCGGGGCCCGCGGGAAGCTGATCCAGGCCCTGGGTGGCTCCCATAAAAGGGGCCCCTCTTCCTGCCCGCCTACTCCAGTGGCACTCAGTCCGGGCTTGCGACGCCTATTACCTGTTCATCTTGTCTCTATCATTCAAGCCATTCTTCCTGAGCAAAAGGATCTGCTGCACTTTCGCCACATTACCCGCGCTGGCAGCTTTGTGGATCTTGCCGAGATCTCGGTCTCGGACGTGGTAGCCGGGCTGCGCGTAGGCGCCCTCCCCGGGCTCGCCCCCGCCGCCCGCGCTGCTCCTCCGCCGCCGCGCGAAGGAGCCCAAGGGCGACTCGCCCTTCTTACTAAAAATCTTCTTCATGGCCCAGGCGACCAGGCTTCAGAGACACCTCATGTATCTCTCGGCTCTTAACGGCCTCCGGAGCCTAACATAGCAAGTCAGCCCCGGCTGGCCGCAGCCTCCCAAAGGAAACTCCGCGGTTTCCAATCTCTCCCTCCGGGTTACCGAGCAAGCGACCCGCTAGACAAAAGTGCGCATGCGCGCCTCAGAAAGCAAGGTCCACGCGCGTGCGCACGAAGGCCCAGTGGCCAAGAGTGCTCCGTGCGCATGTGCAAGGCCCAGGCCTCGCAAATCTCGGCGACTGGGACGAGCCCTGCTTTCCCGTCAAACATGTCGGTGGGAGTTTGGCTGAGTGTTCAGGACGTTTGCGAAAAGAAGCCTCGCGCCTGTGGGGAAGCAGCCTTTACGCACGACTGGGACTGGAGTAGCGTGGAGTTTTAAGATGCTGAAGGCCTCTTCTCCGAGAAAACTCCCCTAAGAAACTCTCAATCTCCCTGTCTCTCAGTTTATTCCCCTTCCATGTCCCTTTGGGTCCCAGCTGGTCTCCATGAGAACTTAACAGATGCAACAACAGAGGGCACAGGATTTCGGAGATCGTGGCAATATGTGTCAAGTGCAAACTTACAAGGAGAAACCAATGCACATTCTCCAGAAGAAATGAAAACGCATTTCTGCATGCCTCCTTCCCCCACCCCTCTGCCTTTGGCCCAGCCTTACGTTTTATTTTATGCTTTTAATTTTCCAAGGTTACATCTCTTTCTTCTTCTTTTTTTTTCCCAGCAGAATCTCGCTCTGTCGCCCAGACTGTAGTGCAGTGGTGCAATCACGGCTCACTGCAGCCTCCACCTCCTGGGCTCAAGGATACTGCCACCTCAGCCTCCTGAGTGAGTAGCTGAGACTACAGATGCACGCCACCACGCCCGGCAACTTTTGCATTTTTTGTAGAGACAGGGTCTCGCCATGGTGCCCAGGCTGGTCTCCGACTCCAGGGCTCAAATGATGCTCCCATCTCAGCCTCCCAAAGTGCTGGAATTACAGGTGTGAGCCACCGCGCCCAGTCTAGATTGAATAATTTGACAACAAATTGGAATTAGCAACGCAGACGCCAAGTGTCTGGAGTCTCAGCAGAAATTCCTGCTGGAATGCACCTCCATAGCTCTGGACAGCTCTAGGGTCCCTTGTGGAGGAGGTGGCTGGCCCCAGAACAGGCGTCTTTATTGCCAAGTGAGAAATGAGCAAAAACAAAACAACACTTCTCAGGCCTCTCCAGCTTAGCTAGATCAAATGATTTTGATGTGGGAGAGTGGTTTCCACTATCATCACCAAGAATTTTCCTCCTACACTAGCCCAGCTAGAAAGTTATGTTGTCTCCTCAACATTCCCCAAGGTGATCTATGAAGCTAGTCAAGTCCCAGCACTTTGGGAGGCCGAGGCAGGTGGATTACCTGAGGTCAGGAGTTCGAGACCAGCCTGGCCAACGTGGTGAAACCCCGTCTCTACTAAAAATACAAAAATTAGCTAAGTGTGGTGGCGCATGCCTGTAGTCCCAGCTACTCGGGAGGCTGAGGCGGGAGAAACACTTGAACCTGGGAGGCAGAGGTGACAGTGAGCTGAGATCACACCACTGCACTCTGGAGTGGAGACTCTTGGATGGAGACCAAGACTCTATCTCAAAAAACAAAAACAAACAAAAAATACTCAAGTGTGGAGAACACTGACTCTGAACAGAAGACTCTGACATTTCCTAATGCAGCCTGAAATTAAAGCCAAAGACATTACCAGTCTGGATGGATATAGGAATCACACACCACTCTCCAGGTAAGTTGTAGAGATTTGGTTGACTATAGTGTTTTTGTATAGACCAGAGATACCCAAGGACTATATGTTAGGCCAGCTCTGATGTGTTGAATTCATCAGCCAAATGCTGGATCCCCAAAAAGTTTCTTGGAGTTCATTGAAACCTAAGATCTCCCATTCATATGGAAATTAATTTCAGATCCAGAGCAGACACCCTCTAGAAAGTTGTCACGTGGAACTCCCATGCCTGTCTAAGGCTAAAGTAATGCCCTGGTTCAGTTTTCCTATACCCTTATTTAATAATTATGTCAATGAAATTAATGTGTTAGGGGAATATTTGTTTTATAGTGAAAATCAACTGAGATATGAATGCCTTAGCAAATCCCTTAGATAAAGCTCTTTTTTTTTTTTTTTTTGAAGTCTCACTCTGTCTCCCAGACACGATATCTCGGCTCACTGCAAGCTCCGCCTCCTGGGTTCACACCATTCTCCTGCCTCAGCCTCCCAAGTAGCTGGGACTACAGGCTCCCACCACCACGCCTGGCTAATTTTTGTATTTTGTTTAGTAGAGACGGGGTTTCACTGTGTTAGCCAAGATGGTATCAATCTCCTGACCTCATGATCTGCCCGCCTTGGCCTCCCAAAGTGCTGGGATTACAGGCGTGAGCCACCGTGCCCGGCCAGATAAAGCTCTTTAATTCCAGTTCAAGGCTGTCACCCATGTTTTCTCCTTTTAAGAGTTACCAAGAACTCATCAAACCCTTTTCCAAAACTGGTTCATTCATTCTTTGAAATGTGTCTTCCCATGCATTCTGCTGTGTCTATTGAGCAATAATGAAACTATAATTAAACCATGATTAGAACATAAGGGCTCAAGTGTGTTGAGGCTCATCTGCTTGTAACTCCTGGAGATCCAAGACCCGGGATGATCACAGTAAGGAGGCCACCACATTAAACAGAAACATGTTCTGGGAACCTTCTTTATTCTAGGTATTGTGAGAGTCAGTGAGGAAGCAACAGATGTGTCATTCTTCATTCAGGGAGGGAGGCAAATTTCATGTTTAGTGCCACATTAAGGAGGAGCACAGAGGGCCTATAGAATCATGTCAAGAGAAGGGTGGTAGGTCATGGAGAGAGGCACATGAAGAAGTGATGTCAAAGCTGAAATTTAGGGCTGGGCATGGTGGTGCACGCCTGTAATCCCAGCACTTTGAAAGGCTGAGGCTGGTGGATCACTTGAGCCCAGGAGTTCTAGATCAGCCTGGGCAACATAGCAAGACCCTGTCTCTAAAATTAAATTAAATTAAATTTTAAAAGCTGAAACTTAAAGAATAAACAGGAGTTTGTGAGAGGGGGGGAATATGAAAAACAAAAAAAGTACATCCTAGAAAGAGATAATATGCCTGCCAGGTTTCAATCAGGAGAGAAACCACCTAGTAACCTGAACAAGAAAAATTTAATACAGATAATTATTTACTATAGAAGTTTGGCATGGTAGCTTGTGCCTGTAATCCCAATTACTTGGGAGGCTGAGGCATGAAGATGGCTTGAAGCCAGAGGTTTGAGACCAGCCTAGGCAACATAGCCAGAACATGTCTCCAAAAAGTTTTTTAAAAATTACCCATGGCCAGTGCCGGGTGCAGTGTCTCACACCTGTAATCCCAGCAGGGATTACATACCTTGGGAGACCGAGGTGTGTGGATCACTTGGGGTCAGAAGTTCGAGAGCAGCCTGGCCGACATGGTGAAACCCCATCTCTACTAAAGATACAAAAATCAGCCAGGTGTGGTGGCAGGCGCCTGTAATCCCAGCTACTCGGGAGGCTGAGGCAGGAGAATAACTTGAATCCAGGAGGCGGAGGTTGCAGTGAGCCAAGATTGTGCCATTGCACTCCAGCTTGGACGACAGAGCAAGACTCCGTCTCAAAAAAAAAAAAAAAAAAAAAAAAA
>NW_026654875.1:5424-7947 GCF_009828535.3 Hylobates moloch
AAAAAAAAAAAAAAAAAAAAAAAAAAAATTAGCCATGCCCAGACATGGTGGCTCATGCCTGTAATCCCAGCACTTTGGGAGGCTGAGGTGGGCAGATCACTTGAGGTTAAGAGTTCAACACCAGCCTGGCCAACATGGTGAAACCCTGTCTCTACTAAAAATACAAAAAGATTAGCCAGGCATGGTGGTGCATGCCTGTAATCCCAGCTATTCAGGAGGCTGAGGTGGGAGGATCGCTTGAACCCAGGAGGCAGAGGTTGCAGGGAGCTGAGATCGTGCCTCTGCACTCCAGCCTGGGTAACACAGCAAGACTCCATCTCAAAAAAAAAAAAAAAATTTAGCCAGGCTCAGTGGCACATACCTGTAGTTTCAGCTTCTTGGGAGGCTAAGGCAGGAGGATCACTTGAGCAAAGGAATTTGAGACCAGCCTGGGGAATATAGCAAGACCCATCTCGGGCCGGGTGCGATGGCTCACGCCTGTAATCCCAGCACTTTGGGAGACCTAGGTGGGTGGATCACGAGGTCAGGAGTTCGAGACTAGCCTGACCAACATGGTGAAATCCCATCTCTACTAAAAATACAAAAATTAGCTGGGTGTGGTGGTGCATTCCTGTAATCCCAGCTACTCGGGAGGCTGAGGCAGAATTGCTTGAACCAGGGAGTCAGAGGTTGCAGTGAGCTGAGATTGCGCCATTGTACTCCAGCCTGGCAACAGAGTGAGACTCCATCTCAAAAAAAAAAAAAAAAAAAAGGAAAAGAAAAAGACCCTATCTCAAAGAAAAAGAATTATTAACTGTAACAGTAGTATAAAAGTGAAAAGAGAAATCTAAAGAATCCCTTAGGGTGAGATTATACCCAAAGTATGAACAACTTAAAATGGGTGGCTTCACAAGGCTGGGGATTCAGATGTCCTTGGAGAAGGTGTGGGTGCCAAAGTCAGAGCTGGTCCACAGTATTGAGCAAACAGCAAACACCCTTCTGGAGTACCAGAGGCCCAATCTGATAGATGCATAGATGGTGTGAGGAGGCAGGAAGCCCAGTTCCCCACACAGCAGTACAAGGCTTGGGGGTAGGAAGTTGTTACAAGCCTGCTCACAAAGACCATGGTGTCCATGTTAAAAGGGTTACTGGCTGGGGCCAGAGCTCAGGGTAGTCAAGGAACTACATGCTCTGGGAATGCACAGCCTGGGCAGAGCACTACTGGCACTGGTGTAGAAAGAATACGAAGAAGCAACCCAGCAGCACAGAACCTGGGCCAGGGCCACCCCTCGGTCTCTAGGCAGGCAGAAACAACCTACTGGGATGCAGATGAAATGAGGTTGGTAGTCAGATGCAAGGGAAAGTCAAATGCAAATGGAGTCAAACTTCTGTGCCACCTAGCAGGCTATAATCCCACCTCCTTCACCAATGTTTGAACCCCCCTCCCAAATTAACCCCTTCTTGAGTACTCTCCTTCAGCCCTAAGGTACCCTTAAGATTTCTCTTTCCATCTTCATAATTACTCTCATCTCATAGCTTAGTAATTCTTTATATTAAACCACACTAAATTGCTGTGTGGTTTCTATGCTGTCATTGGACCCAGATTGATACAAAGGCCGTGGAGTCGCACTGTTTGGATCTGTCTTCAGGAGACCCTATTGTGGAGTGCACAGTTGAACTGTAGCCTCCAGCTGGTGCTTTCACCAGGACCTTGCTTCTGCCAGGCTGCTTCCAGCCAATGACTGAGCACAAAGAGGATACAAAGCCAAGCCATTTCTGTCCGGCATAGGACTCCTCTACAGGCTTATGCTGTAATCCCAGCATTTTGGGAGGCCAAGGTGGGTAGACCACTTGAGGTCAGGAGTTTGAGACCAGCCTGGCCAACATGGTGAAACCCTATCTCTACTAAAAATACAAAAAAATTAGCCAGGCATGGTGGTGCACACTTGTAATCCCAGTTACTTGGGAGGCAGAGGTTGCAGCGAGCTGAGATGAAAATGTGAGACTCCATCTCAAAACAAAACAAAAGCTGAAGAGGGTGGTTCTTATCTGGCTGATACTGTTGTGAGATGATTTTGAATATTTGATGTGACCTTTCTTTGAACGCTGACTCTCCCAGGGACAATTCTGTTCCCACAGCTGCAATTTCACCTGCAATTGCCTTGACCTGAATGAATGCACTCCATTCTGGCCTTTCTTTCCTCCTAACTCCTAAGGACTCCACAGATCCACTTTGGATTACCCTCTTCTAAGGCCTGCTCACACCCTTAACAGGCCTTTTCATATGGGATCCCAAATGGATTCTCCCTCCCACCATCAGCTCTCATACTTGACCAACATCTGTCCTCTGTAAACATTCAAACATTCTTTGCAAAAACAAATGCTAAGAGACCAGACCAGTCTCAACATAGTAGCCAAGCAGCTCACCAGAATTTCTCTCAGGCTTGATTTCCTGGGGATGAGTTAAATACCTGCTTGAATTCTCTTGCAAAAGAATTGCAGGAGATTCACATCAAGCTCTCTGAAGACAGTTTTATGTGAGAA
>NW_026654876.1:0-971 GCF_009828535.3 Hylobates moloch
CATAGGCCAGACAAGAGCCGATCTTGCAAGCAGACCTTTCTAAGTGCAGCAGTCTCAGGTCTCTTTTCTGCACACTGTAAAACTAAATTGTATTTCATTTGCATATATCACATTTTCCTTCCTAATATGAATTAATAAATATCATGAATGATGTTGACAAGCCATGAAACAATTTTATATAAATACACTTTCTAGAAGCCATATATAATAGCAAATGAAGTGGGTTTAAGATTTTAGGTTAGGTCTCTGAAATGTACAAACAGAAAGAAGGGGAAAGAGCAGAATTGAAAGAAGAACATGGGCAGGAGGTCACGTCACCAGCATAGCATTCCCAGTTAGCGTTCTAGAGCTAATGACTGGTATGACAGAATAGGCAAACAATCCCAAATCTATAAAATATAACATTGCTAAATTCTTTATTTTTATAACTTATAGATAAGAACATTAATTTCCAATATACCATTGCCCTATTATTTTCTAGTACTAGAAAACACAACAGAATTTTCAAATGCTTTACACAACATCATATCAAGGCAAACTATAGCCATATCGAGACATACTCATGATGTAATACAAGTAAACAAGACGTCAGTAAGTTGTGATTCTTCCAAGTATATAAAAGCCTTTCAAACTTTTATGGCATAGCATACCTTCTTTCCTTTTTTGAGCTAAAATTTTCTACTCTGTATCACTATATCTATTCCTCTGTCTGTCCTACTCCTAGTCAAGACCCAATTAAGAATCAATCTCTAAAAAAAAAAAAAAAATTAGTGAGGCTAGCTGAAGAATGATTTAGTTACCTATTTTGAGCTCCCATCATCTTCTTGGAACATATTTTGATAGATATATGAGTTTTCTTGTCAGTATCCCTCACTATGCTGTAAAATCTATAAGAGAGATGTTAGTTTTCTATCACTATTGTAACAATCACCACAGACTTAAAATAACACAAATTTGTTACCTTATAGTTC
>NW_026654876.1:991-7939 GCF_009828535.3 Hylobates moloch
AACAGAGTTGACAAAAATAAGCAGTGGAGAAAGGACTTTCTATTCAATAAATGGTGCTAGTTTTACTGGCTAGCCATATGCAGAAGAATGAAACTGCACCCTTGCCTTTCATCGCAGGTAAAAATTGTCTCAAGATGAATGTAAGACCTAAAACTATAAAAGTGCTAGAAGAAAACCTAGGACATACCACTCTTGACATTAGCCTTGGCTAAGAATTTATGAGTAAGTCCTCAAAAGTAATTGCAACACAAAAATTACAAAAAATAAAAATTGACAGTTGGGACCCTAAAGAGCTTTTGCACCTCAAAATAAACTATCAACAGAGTAAACAGATAACCTATGGAATGGAAGGAAATATTCATAAATTATGCAACTGACAGAAATCTAATATCCAGAGCCTCTAAGGAACTTAAACAATTCAAAAGTGAAAAAACAAATAAGCTCATTGAAAAGCGAGCAGAGGACATGAAGAGACAGTTCTCAAAGGAAGACTTACAAGCTGCCAACAAACATATGACAAATGCTCTGCATCACTAAGCATAAGAGAAATACAAATCAAAACAAATATGAGATACTTTCTTACATCAATCAGAATGTTATTATTAAAAAGTCAAAAAATAACAGATGTTGATGATATACTTTGAATATATATCCCCACAATATCTCCTGTAAAACTGTAATCCCCGATGTTGGAGGTGGGACCTGGTTGGAGGTGTTTGGGTTATACAGGCTGATTCCTCATGGCTTGGTGCTGTCCTCATGACAGTGAGTGAGCTCTTATGAGATCTGATCATTTATCATTTAAAATGTGTGCCACTTCCGCACCTCTCTCTTGCTTCCACTCTGCCATGTGAGATCCTTGCTCCAGCTTTACCTTTCACCATGAGGCCTCCCTAGAAGCTGAGAAGATGCTGGTGCTGTGCTTCCTGTGCAGCCTGCAGAACCATTAGCCAGTTAAATCTCTTTTTTAAAAAAATTACCCAATGTCAGGTATTTATTTATAGTAATACAGGAACAGCCTAACACAGTTGGCGAGGCTGTGGAGAAAAGGGAATGGTTATATACTCTGGGTTTGAATGTAAATTAGTTCAGCCTCTGTGGAAAGCAGTTTGGAGATTTCCCAAAGAACTCAGAACTACTGTTAGACCCAGCATTTACATTACTAGGGATACACACAAAGGAAAATAAATCATCCTACAAAAAAGGGACACATTAATTTGTGTGTTCCATCATAGCACTATGCACAAAAGCCAAGTGTATTAGTCTGTTTTTCACACTGCTATGAAGTACTGCCTGAGACTGGGTAATTTATAAATGAAAAAGGTTTAATTAACTCACAATTCAGCATAGCTGGGGAGGCTTCAGGAAACTTACAATTATGGTAGAAGACAAATGGGAAGCAAGGCACCTTTTTCATAAAGAGGCAGGAAGGAGAATGAACTCAGAAGGAACCACTATACACATATAAAACCATCAGGTCTCATGAGAACTCACAAGCTTCGCGAGAACAGCACGGGGGAAACCGCCCCCGTGATTCAACTACCTCCACCTGGTCTCTCCCTTGACACGTGGGGATTAAGAGGATTACAATTCAGAATGAGATTGTGGATAGGGAAACAGCCAAACCTTATCATCAAGACATGGAATCAACCTAAGTGTCCATAGATTGGATAAAGAAAATGCAGTACATATACACCATGGAATACTACACAGCCATAAAACAAAAATGAAATCATGTCCCTTACAGCAACATGGATGCAGCTGGAGACCATTATCCTAAGCAAATGAATACAGGAAGAGAAAAACCAAATACTGCATGTTCTCACTTATAAGTGGGAGTTAATCACTGGGTACACATGGACATAAATATGGGAACACTAGCACTGGGAACTACTATAGAGGGAAGAGTAGGAGTGGGTCAAGGTCTTGAAAAATACCTGTTAGGTACTATGCTCACTATCTGGGTGATGGGATCAGTCATATCCCAAAACTCAATGTCACACAATATACCATGTCTCTAACCTGCACATGTGCCCCCTGAATCTAAAACAACAGTTGAAAGCATAAAACATAAAATAAAATAAACCTTCAATTGGCATGATAAATGCTAAAAATTAAACATCAGGGGAAACTGTGTGAGGAGCATATGGGGATATTCTGTATTACCTTGGCAACCTTTCAGCAAATTTAAATTTATTTCAAAATAAAAATTCATACTAAAATTACCCCTGCTAAAATTTTAATTAACAATATTTATAATTTAAAAAAGGAAATTAAATGTGTTTCAAGAATAAGGAGACACTGACATCCTTCTTCTTCCATTCTGAAGAAGATCATAAAACATAAGCACTTGTGCCTGCCCCAAAACTGGATCAAAAGGTGAACACACAGATCTATTAATCACTCATCTAAAATTCTCAAATGCTAAGATATTCCATAGACTCTAAAGTCAGACCTAAATCCTACCTCAAAGGACTTGAACAAGAAGTTCCAAGAAAAAAATTGCAACAGATGTTTTAGGAGAAAATATGCATAATTTATAGGTCAACAAGGATAAGTAAGAGACAGATAGCCTGAATTCCCACTAATGGAAATATTAAAAAGAAACAATGAAAGAAAAGTATATACTTACCTGTACAAATGAAATTGTAAACTAAAGAGAATTTCAGTTTAGCAGATTAAAGCTGAAGTCTTGACTCAAATTTCCATTTGGTCTAAAACCACAATGGAATATGGAGACTGAAAAAAAAGCCCAAGTAAATGAGACACATTTCTGTGGAAGGAGTTAGATGATTTTATTTTTTTTTAACAGAGTAACCCTGAAGAAGGGAGCTTGAATAATCCTGAAGGTCAGGGAGCAAAGTAAAGAGTAAAGGGGCATCCACTGGAGATTTTCTTCTTCTGAATGCCTTGGGTTTTAAGTATATCCTTTTATGAGATGCAAGGGATGTTGGGTTGTAGGCAGAGCTGGACATCTTTCCTTCTTATTTTCTAATTCTTTTCAGAAGTTGCCCTAATCATTTAGAAAGGAGACTTGCATGAACCTGAAAGTTGCAGAGTTTGCTTTGTAAAGAATAAGAAACACTAGTATCAAAGATCAAATAAAGAAGGCTGATTGCTTTACCCATTATTCAGGCAGAGAAGGAAAGTAGTGAACTCTCTGGGCCATGTCTAGGTTCAAGGAGGAGACAGGTGAAAGCCCAGAGAACCTAACAGTGGAGAATTTCTTGACCCTGGAGGAAAAAAGGTTCCCTGTGAAGGAGATTCAAAAAGTAAAATGGAAAGGAAACAGTGTAAATATGTCCTCTCCACACAAACACTGGCTCACTGAGGGAAATGAGAGTCTTCCTGATCTCCAAGGTTTCAGAAAATATAAAGTATCTACCTGCAAATCAGTTATGCCCCTAACCCAATGCTAATGAATGTACTTTCTACGGAGAGATCTCTCTGCAATAACCATGGAGAACTAAAAACTAAACCTAAATCATAAAAAGAGTTTAGGCACATATTAGAAGTGTTTTAGAGACAATGTCTTTGACAGCATGGTTGTACATAAATCAGCCAGAACTTTTCATGACCCCATGCATTAGCTGATATTCCAAGATGTCCATGCATCAGCCATGAATCTCCTTCTGGCCACTGGAGCCATTCCTTGTCTTCATAAATACCTTCCATTACTTTCAGGTTTCTTGTGTCCATAGCCAAATGACTGAGTTAAACTCTGAAAAACTTGTATTAGGAGCAACCTTGATTCTTACCAAAAACAATACTGCATTTCAAGAAGATGAAACTTTTTATAAGGTAAATTATAAAATTTTGCACTGCTTTCTATACTTGTAGCGGGAGCACCCTTGATTCTTACCAAAAACAATACTGCATTTCAAGAGGACGAATCTTTTTATAAGGTAAATTATAAAATCTTGCACTGCTTTCTATACTTATAAATATTTTGCATATATGTCATTATAGCAAATAACAATTTTTAGAAATAATTAAAGTCTCAAAGTGTTCCTTTCTTGAAGTCAGCAGCAGTTACAATTTGTTGTAACTATGAAAACTGAATAATATTTTATTCATTTTAAGTATTGAAGGTCATATAAGTCTCTGGACTTACTGCATTTTATCTAAAACATGTATTTTCATTTGGGAAATGGAGAATTACTTCTTTATTAATCTAAGCATGTCTATGCTTTTAGAATGTGAGGCAGGGCTCTGCAATTTTCTTACAAGAGGCTAAACAGAATGGAAAGCAAAATCAACAAAAGGAAAAGAGACTGAGAAGAAAATTATACATGTTGTTTATAACTTTGGTGATAACAAGTTACTTTTAAAGATGCCTGTGCGTATACACTATCTTCCAACTGTTTCAGATGTAAATATATTAAAACAAGCATTTTAACCTCAGATAAATAAAAAAGACACATAGTTAGGCATCTTTACAATTACAAACTGCTGCTTATTCTTATCCATGCTCCTAAAATGCCTTATAATATCTGGTGTCACTGCCTTGGATTATAAGTCCAAAACAGAGTTTTCTTTTTTTAATAGATAATATTATAAAGGTGATTTTCTAAGTGTACACGGCCTCTTTAGGAAGATAGCAGTATAGCTCAGATGTATGCTTTATAGAGCAGAGATTTTAAGCCATAAACTCATCATTGATGTCTTACAGCCGGATTTAATTACCATCCTGAATTTTGATTATTTTTTCCTTGCTTTAAACGAATCACACATAAAAGTATGCCTACATGATATATAGTTTTTCTTGTTTTTGAAATGTATACAAATAGTCTCCTATTATAAATTAATTTATTTATTTAAATTTTATTTATTTAAATTTATTTATTTATTCCTGGACGTGCTTTCTTGACTCAGTCAAGGCCAAAATGAAAGCAATTATTTTAGAGACCTATATAAAATACATGCTTATTTAGCTGAGATTTGCTTCAAAAACTCAAGTAAAATAAAGAGCTCCATGTAAAAATGGTGATATTTGTGTTTAATGAGCCTTAATTCATCTCATATATGTATACGTATATGCACACACATAATTTCATACACTATGTAATTTTACAATCTTTACTGTCACCAAAATTTACCTATTTTATCTTGTATTCTACCAGAGTCCTATTACATGGAAATTGTGAAGTTCACAGCAATATAACTGCTATAAGTTGTTAATCACATATAATACATTAAGCATTGTGTTGGGTAATTGGCATTCTTTTATCTCTTAATTTAATGAAAATTGTATTAGTTAGGATAGGCAATAATGTGTTATGGTAACAAATATAAAACATCAGAAGCCTAAAATAACAAAAATTATATATTGTTATTCACTCTCAATGTCCAAATTGTTCTGCTATTATACTCACTCAAGGATGTAGGTTGACAGAGCTAATAATGACACACTCAAAAGAGGGAAGGAAAACATCATAAATAATACACTGGATCTTATATTTCTCATTCAGAGGTGACCTCCACGAGTTCACTTTTAATCACAAATATTATGGTCATCTATCACTTGAAAAACAAAAACACAGAAGTATCATCCTGTCATGTGTCTGCAAAGAAAATGAGAAATATTTGGTAACAGGAATAATGACTAACCTCTCTCAAAAAAAATTTTACAAGAGAGCCACTACCATCATTTGTGAAATAAAGAAACAGAAGCTCAAAAAAGTAAGTAACATTAATAATTGACATGAAGTAATTAATCCAGTAATGCTAAAAACTGAATACTAATCCATTTCTAAAACCTTTATTTTTTTCTATTATTAATATTTTAATTGGAACTTAAAGATAAAACATTAGACTAATCATCAACAGTTTATGATACACTATCACCATTAGCAAATAAATGGTGCTTTTCTTAAAGGTATTTATTCGTACAGTGTAATGAATATTAAAAATTTGCTTAAACCAAGAATTAGAGTATTACTGACTCTATTCATCTGCATGTGTCTATTCTCCCATTCCCCTATCTCTCTACCCTCAGAGATAATCACTTTCCCATAGGCCAGACAAGAGCCGATCTTGCAAGCAGACCTTTCTAAGTGCAGCAGTCTCAGGTCTCTTTTCTGCACACTGTAAAACTAAATTGTATTTCATTTGCATATATCACATTTTCCTTCCTAATATGAATTAATAAATATCATGAATGATGTTGACAAGCCATGAAACAATTTTATATAAATACACTTTCTAGAAGCCATATATAATAGCAAATGAAGTGGGTTTAAGATTTTAGGTTAGGTCTCTGAAATGTACAAACAGAAAGAAGGGGAAAGAGCAGAATTGAAAGAAGAACATGGGCAGGAGGTCACGTCACCAGCATAGCATTCCCAGTTAGCGTTCTAGAGCTAATGACTGGTATGACAGAATAGGCAAACAATCCCAAATCTATAAAATATAACATTGCTAAATTCTTTATTTTTATAACTTATAGATAAGAACATTAATTTCCAATATACCATTGCCCTATTATTTTCTAGTACTAGAAAACACAACAGAATTTTCAAATGCTTTACACAACATCATATCAAGGCAAACTATAGCCATATCGAGACATACTCATGATGTAATACAAGTAAACAAGACGTCAGTAAGTTGTGATTCTTCCAAGTATATAAAAGCCTTTCAAACTTTTATGGCATAGCATACCTTCTTTCCTTTTTTGAGCTAAAATTTTCTACTCTGTATCACTATATCTATTCCTCTGTCTGTCCTACTCCTAGTCAAGACCCAATTAAGAATCAATCTCTAAAAAAAAAAAAAAAATTAGTGAGGCTAGCTGAAGAATGATTTAGTTACCTATTTTGAGCTCCCATCATCTTCTTGGAACATATTTTGATAGATATATGAGTTTTCTTGTCAGTATCCCTCACTATGCTGTAAAATCTATAAGAGAGATGTTAGTTTTCTATCACTATTGTAACAATCACCACA
>NW_026654877.1:0-7938 GCF_009828535.3 Hylobates moloch
AGCTTCCCTGCCCCCTGCCACCTGCCCAATGCAGGAGTCTCTGGGCCATGCCATTCCCTTTTGGTGGGCTGGGCTGGATAGTGCTGCTGGCCTCTGTCAGGCTGGTGGGACCCACAGGAGCTGTCTCAGGGGCTGGACCCTGCAGAATGCAGCCTGCGTGTGCCTGAACAGCTGAGATTCTGTGCCCCACAATTTAGAAATCCATGTAGAAAAGAATTCTTTATTTGAGATTGGTGGAGAAGAATCAGAAGACCACATTTTTAAAATCAGGTTTATATATGTATGTGTGTATTTATTTTTTATTTAGTTTTGCACCTACACTATACACAGGACCAATCCATTTTAAAAATGAATAACATGGAAACGAGACAGATCTCAATGAAACCCATGTAAGATTATTGATGACATGATTCTTTTTTTATTTTATTGTATTTTATTATTTTTTTTTATTATTATACTTTAGGTTTTAGGGTACATGTGCGCAATGTGCAGATTTGTTACATATGTATCCATGTGCCATGCTGTTTTGCTGCACCCATTAACTTGTCATTTAGCATTAGGTATATCTCCTAATGCTGTCTCTCCCCCCTCCCCCCACCCCACAACAGTCCCCGGAGTGTGATGTTCCCCTTCCTGTGTCCATGAGTTCTCATTGTTCAATTCCCACCTATGAGTGAGAACACGATGACATGATTCTTAATCACACTCTCTCAGGATCTCAAACTCACCAAAATAGACCTGCCTCCTGGATTCCGTGGCGAACAGGCTGTAAGAATGTCCCTTCTGGTTCTGCTCACAGGCTACAGAGGGCAGCAAACAGGACGAGAATCTGTCATTGACTCAAGAGCAGCCAAAGAGACCCTTAGCAGTGGAGGGAGAAATAGGCGTACGGGACTCAAGACCCCTAGCCCCGGAAGATGAGCAGGTCCTGCACCCCAGTTCCTGCCATGGGGTCCAATAAGAGGAACTTAGTGTCAGTGCTTTCTTCTGCTGAAGAGAGGGAAGGGTAAACCTACCCATGGCACGAAGCCTTGGGCAGAGCCCAGGCCCACTGAGCAGCAGAGCCATCTCTTGGGTAAAGGGCATATGGACACCCAGAGACAAGTGAGCCATTGCCTGGGGCCTCCAGAGGATGGCAGGCTCATGCCTGGAGCCAACACAAGGAAAAGAAGTCCACCCAAGGGGGTGCTCAAGGCCCAGGCAGAGCCACCCTGTGATTACAGGGCACCCACCTCCCCGAGCACAGCAGAGGGCGGAGGGCTGCAGCTCTGTGCACCTGAGTGTCAGAGAGCTCCACACAATAAGAAGGTCACAGGCAGCATCCGAGAAACCAAGCAACCTTGCAGTCACCCACTCCCAGGCTTCTAGGCAATGTTTTCCCAGCCAGACCCTGACAGTCCGGACCAGAGCAGCAGGGCCATGGGCCATGCTCACACCTGGCAGTTTCCTTGAGTCACCCAGAAAGTCCTGCTCCATCCCCAATCCCAGCAAAACGATGGCCTTCCTTCTCACTACCAGCCACGCTGAATCTTCCTTAATGGATACATTTATTTACCAAAGAAGGACAGTGTTTTTTCCTCTCTGTGCTGAGTTTGGGGGAAGTTTAGAACATCCCAGGAACTGGAGCTGAGGGAAAAGGTTGGCTTCAGCTCTTTCAGAGAGCCGGCTTGGACTTCTGGAAACTGACGAGCACCTGGCAGGGGGTTTGAAGCCACGGGGGACACCCATGGTCATCCCAGGTTTCTTCACTTGTCTCTGTGAATACTGCCTTTAGAAAACCAATACAAAAAACAACAAACAAACAAACAAACAAAAAAAGCAAAAAACAAACCCAAGCACTCAGGGACTGAGAAAGTGAGAAGACGCATCAAAGAACAAGCGTCAGGACCTGGTTTGTCAGTCCTTCTGTGCCCTCATTCCACTGAACTGCACAGCCACCAGGGTGCCGGGGCTGCACGGCATCCAGACAGTCACAGTTCTATTGTTCAGTCTCCAGGGCAAAAAGAGACCAGAACCTTTACGTATCCTGAACGTAGAACTAAGATTTGGGAGTCTTGAGGCTCTAAGTTCAGAAGGGTGAGGAACAGTGGCCATGACTGAATATTTGGGAGGAGAATTGCTTTCATGTGTCCCCTGAGATCCCATCCACTCCAGTTGAAAGCTGGGGACACCAGCACTGCTCCCCAACTCTTAGCTTAGCCTCAGCTGACCCTGAGCTTCCCTTGCCCCTCCCTGTATGGGAACCCAGCACTCCTGGACCAGCCTGTGTCTTGACAGTGGGGAGGGAGGCTGAGGGGCAGGCAGGAAGGGCGGAGCTCTGGCACACCTGGCAGTGGAAGGAGAAGCTGTTACCAGGCAGGGCAAAGGGCACAGGGAGCCCCACAGGTCTTCAAGTAGCACTCGCTTGCTCTGCAGCCACTGGAAGGAGCTGATGCCATGCTAGAGACATGGAAATTAACCCACAGCTCACCACCTTCCCCCCACCACAAGACAGCCCCGCCTGAAAGTAGGCATACTTACCTTAAAAACAGCTCATATGGACAGGCAAAGGAACTGGCAAAGCTATTGCAATTTTGAAAAACAAGGCCAGGGCAGGTGGCTCATGCCGGTAATCCCAGCACTTTGGAAGGGTGAGGTGGACAGATCACCTGAGGCCAGAAATTGGAGACTGGCCTAGCCAACGTGGCGAAGCCTTGTGTCTACTAAAAACACAAAAATTAGCTGGGCCTGGTGGCATGCACCTGTAATCCCAGCTACCCGGGAGGCTGAATCGCTTGACCCCAGGAGGTGGAGATTGCAGTGAGCCAAGATTATGTGCTCCAGCCTGGACAACAGAGCATGACCCTGACTCAAAAAAAAAAAAAAAAAAAAGAAAACAGGAATAAAGTTGCCCCTATTTCAACACTTATGACACAGTGAATAAAGACTGTGACCATAGGCAGAGGGACAGACACTTCGATCAACAGGACAGAATGGACACCCAAATTAAAGTGCCCAACTGATTTTTGACAAATGTGCTCAAGCAATTCATGGGAGGAAAGGTGGCATCTCTGTCATGTGGCAGTGGGGAAATTGCACATCACAGGCACAGCGAGCAGGCAGGCAGAGAGAGAGCCCTTGACCTAGACTCTGAAGCCTCACCTTGTATAGATATTCACTCGAGGTGGATCACACACTTCAGTGTGAAACGCAAAACTGGAAAACTTCAGGGAAAAGGATTCTAAGAGAAAAGTTAGGTATCTAGGGCTAGGTAAAGATATTTGAAGACTTGACCGCAAAAGCATGATCTGTAAAGAGAAGTGGATAAATTGGAAGTCATCAAAATAACTCACGCTCTATGAAAGACCCTCTTAAGAGGATGAAATGACTAAACACAGACTGGGAATCTGATCCAGGACTCACATCCAGAGCATATAAAGAACCCTCAAAACTCTTCAATAACTCGATTGGGCCATGATCAGCCTCCTGGCCTCCCCTCCCTGCCTAGAACTTCCCAGGCTCCTGGGCGCCCCCTTGGAATTAGAGAATCTTTTGGGGTCCCCGGAGTGACTTTCCTTCCTGCATGTATGACAGGAAGGGGAACCCGGGCAGGAATTTACAGACACTGTACTCGTCCTAGTGGAGTGGGCTTCTATTGCATGAGACACACCACAAGCCACTGCCCAACAGCAGAGAGACTATGGCAAGGACAAGAGGGACATGCTGCACGGGGCGGGTTGCAGGCCAGAGTGCAGCCATGCTCCGGGGCCTCCTGGGGAGATGGTGTGCATGTCCAGGTGGGAGAAGTGGGGTTTCAGGACAAGAGGAGGGACAGCTTTCCAGGGCTGGGCCCAGTGCCTTCCTCATCTTCCATCTCTCAATTCTGCATTCTTCCTCCTCACCCACCACAGTCATGGGGGTGGAATTCCTGAATTCCTAAGACTCCCCTCTCCCGGGGAACTGGTTGCTGTCCTGCCCACCTCTCTGATGGCTCCTCCCATCCCTGGCCACATCCACCTCTGGATGCTTCTTGCCATCACACAGTCCCACAGCCAGCCCTGCAACTGAGCGCCCACAGTGTTTAGAGTCCTGCAGCCGCTGGCCCCAGGCTTTGACTCCGCGGGCTGAGGCCTTTAAGGACATCAGCAGGACCCAGCCAAAGGAGCGCTGCCCACCCAGCCAGAGAACACTGACGCAGGGAGATGGAAATTGGATTTAGTTACTGAGACCTTGTTTACACAAACACATTCTAAGAGAACTCATAGATGGGAGGGAGTAAACCAGTCTCTGTGGCCCATGGAGAGAGGCTCAGGACAAGTGGGGTCATGGAGAGGAGCTGGGAGCAGAGGATGAAAAGCAGGAAGTTTCAAGGTATGTGGTTTAAATGGCGTGGCTCAGCAGGACTCCAGGGGTTCCAAGTCCACTCCTGGTGAGGCCCTGAATAACTCGTCTCTGCAGGCAGCAGGGAGCCACTGCAGGTGTGGGAGGGAGGGAGGGCCATAATGAATAGCGGGTTTGAGAGATTCCTAGGGCGTTTTCTTCCTAATCTCATGATGGGGTTAGGTAAGCAGCCTCGGCCTCAACCCCGCTCCTGCTGCCGCCTCTGCCCTCAGATTCTGCCTCTGGGTCTCCAGGCAAAGGTACTGCTGCCCCGAGAGGGCGCTTGACCTTCCAAGGGTTCCCGCTGCTCAGAGGCACACAATTTAGCATATAATTAGAGCATCGAACAGGGAATACTGTGCTAGTTCCTAGGAAACATTTCCTCTGGGCACAGTCCGCCGCATATGCTGCAATTGCGCCCGATGGCCCACCCACAGGCTTTGATATCACAGATCCATTTTAGACCCTTTCTCACAAAGGAACGGAAAGAAAATGCAAATTAAGTACACTCTGTCAGCCTCGCTATCAGGGTTTCCTTGATCTACAGCACATAAACCTTTCAAACATCACACTGACTACAAAGCAGTCATCGGAACGATCCTTTTGCCAAATATTCAAAGAAAAGAAGCGCAAAGCATTTAAAAAGGTTCCAGAGGGTGCAAAGAAAGCCTTTCTATTGCTAGGCATAAAGCTATCACAAAGCAACAGGGCTGTGAGGGTCCCCAGGGCAAATTAGTACATACAAAAAGACTTAAGTTGCTCCCTTCCACTGGAGCTAGGAACACCTTGAAAAAAATGAACTGGGGTTGAAAGCAGCTAACTCAATTACATATATCTATATCTACACACACACACACACACACACACACACACACACACATATATTTTGCCAGATCTAAAATATACTACAAAGTGTCTCTACTAAAGCCATATACAGCACAGCAATAGACCAGCTGACCCATGAAGACTACAAAGTCTGGAAATATCCCAGCTATGTGTGGGAATCTGGTATATGATAAAGGCATCATGTCAAATCACTGAGGAAAAGATGGACTTTTAAATAAATGGTGCTGAGAAGACTAGACGGCCATCCTGAAAACAACGAGATTGGGTACACATCTCACATGTCACACAAGATCAAACTCCAATCGACTGGAGATTTAAATGTGGAAACTGAAACCGTGTAAGAACCAGAAGTGAACAGGAGTAATTCTGCGAAAACCTGGGTGTACAGAAGGCTTTTATCATTGTGCTTCAAAGAATCTGATGCACTCACAGAATGAACTAGCAAATTAATACATAAATATTAAACGAAACCTTTTTACATGGCCAAAAACACCATAAATGGGAGACAATGTTTGCAGCAGATAGAAGATTAATCTAGCTAATATTTTAAAAGTCTTGAAATTGACAGAATAAAAAGAAAAGTGTGAATACAAATGGTCCTTAAAGCATCTTTGAATATTTGCAGCTCAGATGCAGAGACCCTAGGGAATCCTGCTGTTGGCCACCTGCAGGAGGAAACGAAAATGAGACTGCTCAGGACTGCGGGGTGACCCCTACAGTTCTCCCTGCACATGATCTGTTCAGACTCAAACCCAACCCACACCCCGGGTGTATAGAAGAAGCCTGGTGAGGGCAGGAGGGGGCAGTGAGGGTCCACAGAACGTTCAAGTCCACCAGATGTGGCCCACCCTGAGGGTTGGGATCCCAACCTAGGCACTTGGTGGCTGAGGAAACCATGGTGGGTGTTTGGATGACTCTGCCTGGCCCTGTGTCCAAGGATGCAAATGACTGCCCTCAGTGACTCAGCCAAGGCCAGGGAGGCCTCACCTTGGTCGGGGAGCAGCAGGTGGCAAATAGGAGCCCTGGCTGGGCAAACAGGAGCCTTGGCTGAGTCAGTGTGACCCAGGATGAGTCAAGGCTGAATGAGTTGAGTGTCCAATCCTCTTGCTGGTGGGTGGGGGTCACATCCCCTCAACTGGAAACAGGGCGGGCTCTGAGACAGCTGTGCCCACTGAAGGGCAGGGAAAGATTCACTTGCTGGTTTCTGGCCCAGGACTGAGGACACTGGCACCTTTCCCTGCCTGTCTCTTGGGGCTTTCTTTTCATGATCCCTGAGCCTCCATGGAAGAAGTCCGACCGCCTGAGACCAGCAGGCTGGAGGCCAGGTGCAGGTTCTCTGGAAGCAACCCTTCCAAGGCACAAGTGTGGCCATCCAGGTCTGAAACCAGCCCTGACACCACTGAAAACCATCATGCGTCCCAGGTGGAGAACGCATGGAGCAGAAGAATCTTACAGGAAGGACTTGGGATTCCTAGAAGTATTCTTGGTATGACGGTCATACAAGTCCGTAGAAAGACACACAGGTATTATAATGGTTGAGTTTGTTCCATGGAAACAGTGGGACTAATTATAAATATCATTAAAGGATATGAGCAAAGACTGAGGACCAAACTCCTGTATAGGTTAAGTGTGTGTACATAGATCTTCTATTTACTTATAACTCTTCAGGAAATTTGCATGAGAAATGGCCAATGACGATCTCTTGGAATGAAAGCCAGAGGTGATGAATGGCATTTTATTTTGATTTTACACATTCTTCACTGTATGATCATTTTATACTAAATATGCATAATAAAAATAAAATCTCCTGATAATTATTCACATGAATATGAGATTCACAATATGAGACATAAATACACCTAAAAACAAAAGAGACCCAGGCAATTGCATCATATGTGATCCAATCCTATCACTTTAAAATTATCCAAAGGAATTATGCACATGTGCTAAGATTTTAAATAATGTGATTCTTCTCAGTTCTCTATAAGTGTGACAAATTGGAAGTATAACATTGATCTCATACTGGATCTTGTATAAAAACAATAAACTCTAATGCAATGATTTTTACGTTAAATTTACTGACATAATTAAACATATCAAGGAATTAAAGGGAGAAGTATTATCATCTGGAATCAGAAGAGCTCACAGACATCTCCACTGTTGACTGAACATTTGAGCAAGGGGTCTTAGAGACTGAGTCAGTGGGCTGGGGTCTAGGCTTCACTCCTTTTTGGATCAGGTAACTTTAACTTTGTGTCTATTTCATTGTTTATTTAGCACTGCTGGTACAAACACAGAAGAGCAATTGATCCTCACTGGTGTTCTTCAGGGACAGCCGGTGGTAGGTGAAGGTGGGCTGGGAGGAAGGTGGCATTTTGGGAGGGAAACAGTGTCCACTCCCCAAGCAGTTTGATTTTCTGGGGCTGTCCCTTTGACACCAAAGATGAGCCCTTACTGTTCTTTTCTATTTCTCTAAGCTCCCTCGGAGAATCACAGGTTGAGAATTTTTTTTGTACTGGTACTAATTATAATAAACTTTTGATTTTACTGTCAATTTAAAAAATTATATTTCATTTTTCTCCATTCACAGTAGCAAATCTGTGAACAGATGCTTTGCCTGTATTGAATATGCTCTTGTTCTATGTATTCTGCTTTCATGAATCTACTTATGCAGTATTTAATTTTTGCCCTTTATTGATTACAAATACCATTTCAAGGAAAGCACAGTTTTTT
>NW_026654878.1:0-7937 GCF_009828535.3 Hylobates moloch
CGCTTTCTCTCTGAGGTAGGTAAACTTGAGGGGGTAAAGTGGGAGTTGGGGAAAATGGAAAAGAAAGCCTGGCAGTATTTCTTCTGTTATAAATAAAAAGTAAAACATAGATGCCGTTTCTCAGTGCCCAAGTGTTAGGTGAAAAAATGTTTTTCATCTCAGTCATGTGATGTGGACTTTAGCAGAGCAGGACACACATGGTCATTTATCATTTCCCTCTGCATGTTGTGTGCTTTTTCAGTTTATAATGCACCTGGATCCACTTGCCTCATCACACTAGCTGCAAACAAGGCCACTGAATGTCACAACAGCTGGCCAGCATGTCTGTGAAGGGCAGAAACTGGAGCAGCCAAACAGCTGGCAGAGGCCAGCTAGTAAGTACCCAATCCCACTCCATAGAGGACTCCACACTTTAAAGATAAGCAAGGGTCAGGCTGCCTCACTAGTTATCCCCCCAAATAAAAAAATAAAAGTAACCCCTCCAGGGAACATGTGTATGTGTACACACAAAAGTACATGCACAGCTACATGCAAAGGGGAAAGGCTGGGAAGGAACCCAATCCACCTCTGAACACCAGTTACTTGTGGGGAAGGGGCAGGTGAAGCCAACTGTCAGCATTACTCACCTTTTCGACTGATGAGCTTGCATCAATTTTGGCAATGTCTCATAAAAAGGCCATTTTCACTCCTTGGGTGATCACCCAGGTCCTGCAAAACTGAGCCACCAACAACTACCTGCACCACTTCCCATGAGGCCAAATAATGGCTTCCCTCAAAGCTCAGACCTCCCCCCCACCTCCCAGTCCTCTCCCATGCAGGGGGCTGCTGGCCTCCTGGGGTACAGGGGTCCAGGCCAAACCCAACCCACAGATGGTTGGTGAAACCAACATGTATCCAAGGGCCTTTCCCCCACCTGGGCCGTGTGCCCACTGCATAGATAGGCCTGTGCTTGCTCCCCTAGGACAGAGACTCCCTTTTCTTCCGTTGGAATGAGGGATGGAGAGATTTGATGGTGTCCTGTACAGGTTGGATGTTAATCTGTGGTGGTGCTCTTGGAGAAGCTTGCCTGAGTTCAGCACCTTCTCAGCACATGGTGTTTGCTGCCTCTTCAAGCTGCAGGAGTCCCAGAAGGTAAGTGCTACTGCAATCCCCATTTACTGGTGAACAGAGGTCAGGTGATCTGCAGCCGGCCAAGCAGCTGCTAAGTGGCCAACAGGCTGGATCTGCATCTCACTTGCAGAGGCCCTGCCTGGATGCTGGGGCTGCCCTGAGACTCCCTCCTCCTCCTCTTCCCTCCACAGCTCTCCCTGCTTCTATCCACAGCTGTGCTCCAGGTGGGGAACACCTATGGATGCACCAGTGTGCAACTACTCAGAGTCCAGTGTGCAGAAGGGCCCCTGCTCTATGCTGTTTCCATATCCAAGCCCAAGTTTGTCTAGAGCTTCAGCAAATCCAAGCCTCCCTGAATTCCCTGCAAGATCAAACTGAGCCCTACAACCCCCACCACTATGGTTAGCTGCCAGTCCCAGCTCCTGTTCCCTCCTGGGCCACTGTCTGTACAGTTCTGAAGTCCTGCAAGAATGTTGAGATCCTAAGCTGACTCTCACCCAAAGAGGTAAACAACCAGGGGCCTCCAGGTTAGAGAACATACCCAGACAGGTTCTGCTGCCTGTAGGCTTGATGTCCTTCCCCTACAACATGCCATGCTTGCCAGGCTGGAAGAGGGGCTCCAGAAACTTGGGAAACCTGGGCCTGTTGCTGGCATATGGAAAAGAGGCCTGGAAAAGCACCACTCCTGTCCATGAAGCCCCCACATGGAACCAGGTAATTGGGAAACACATGGGCACACAAGCCTGACCCCCACTCAGACCCAGGTGGGAACTGCAGCAGTGACTTGTCCCCTCTGCCACTCTGGCTGTACCACTACAGGAGGGAGGAACATCTAGCTCCACACGTGAGTGGAGACACTAGGTGTGAGCAGGTTCCAGTGGTTGCTGTAGCTGAAGTTTCCCAACCAGGTCCATGCAAGGCCATCTCAGATGGGTGTGCACCTGGGTTGGGCAAGGACACCCCTCAGACAGTGAGGGCCACTGAGGAGGGCAGTCACAGAGGCTCCTTTTCCTGCTCCTAGAACAGGTTGGGGGAGTATGGGGGACCTCTCCCACCTCCCAGCTGCTTCCAGGAGCCACTTCTTTCGAGATGAGACACTCTCCTGCCTGCCTGTTCCCATTTGGCTGCAATAGACCATTGCCAACATTTAGAGAACGAAAACTGGCCTCACCTATTTTCCCTGACAGGTTGGAGGCAGGAGGGCATGCCCAGGGGACCTGGGGTAGATCCTGTACATCTGCCCACCCCCAGGCTATGCTGACTTCATCTTATCTGTGGGGTGGGGAGGGGGGAATTACCAAGAGACCATCACACAGGCCATGGACAAGTTCTAAAAGAGCCAGGGAGAAGAGCACTGTCTGTGCATGCTGCCCGGCACCCAGCTCACACACACATCTCTCATTTGTTTTCCCAAAGCAGGCTTTTGCCGTCCAGGCTCCCCAAGAAGCCTGGGGAGGAGACTCTGCCAGGCTGAAGGGCCTGTCCCCAAAGGTGCCACCCTCACCAGGCTCATCCTGACAATCTTGGATTATTTTTGCCCTGAAGTTTTGGAGTGGCAGATGGGGAGATAGCAGACAGTACACATTAGCCACCTTTCCAGAGAGCATCAGTCCTCCAGACTGGGGCAGATCAGACCCCCACTCAGGCGTTTTTCTCACTGGTTGCCAGTTGGGGGAAACAGCATTTGTGAGCACCGGCCTGTCTCCCCAGGTCCTGTTCAGAAACCCCATCTGTGCCTTTGGAGAGACTGCCCTGAGCACACAGGCCCAGCCCCCAGGACCTAATCCCCTTCTACATAGGGTTCAGTGCATGTTAGCAGACACTGGGCTTGATTCCTGCCTAGTCTCTGCCAGATATCCCATGCCCACCCATTAAGAGAATGAGGCCACACAAACAGACCCACGCCGTCATGCTGATGGAGTGGCTGGGGTCCCACTTGCCCACCCTTTATTACTGGTTCAGAGCCAGGTGTCTGACCACATTCCTACCCCGAGATCCGAAATCAGGCTTCAGTCGTCCTGAGTGTGGCTCCTCTGTGGTCGGTGGTCCGGGCTGTCGGCCTGGCGCTCCGCTGCAGGGCTCGGCCTGGGGATGTGTGGTCGGTAAACCACGTGGGTGAAAACCCGACGGCAACCCGAGTCCCCGTCTTTTCTCTTTGAGGAAACCACCTATTCCTTGGGCGACAGAACCGGGGCGAACGAGTGCCCCGCCGGCCGCCGCCCAGCCCTCAGCCCGCGCCGGGCGCTTACCGTTTTCCCGGAGCGCGGGGGTCCTGTTGCTCCAGGAGGCCGGAGACCGCTTTTTCTCTCTGCCTTCCTCCCTCTGTCCCTTGCTCCCTCCCGCCCTCCCTCTGTCCCTGGGTCGCTCTGTCATTCCCTCCGTTCCTCACGGCCTCCCTCTCTCTGTCCGTCAGTCCCTCCCTCCCTCCCAACGTCCCTCCGCCCATCCTTCCGTCCCTCTAGGTCTCCCGTTCCTCTCTCCATCTGTGCCTGCCTTCCCTCCCGCCTGGAAGGGTCAGCATCCCGGGTGTGCCCGGGGTCTGGGGTCTGCGTTTAGCCGCCAGGCGCTCCATGGTGGCAGCTCCTGGGAGGCCGCAGAGGCACGGGTGGGCGAGCGACGGTGGAGCGGAGGCGCAGAGGGGGCGAGCCCCGGGAGGGAGAGAAGGCCTGGACGCTGCCCAGGCCCGGTGTTTCCCGGGACTGGGGTCTCCACCCAGCCCCGGGGAGGACGCATATTGCCGGGGCGGGGGGTCGCTGGTGGTCAGGCGGGGGTGGGGTGGCGGAAAGGCAAGAGAGCTCTGCCCGGGCTGCTCCCAGAGGAGGCCAGGCGGCTGCCCGCAAACCCGCGCGTGCGCGGTAGACGGCCCACTTGCTGGTACCTGGGCCGGCTCCGAGATCCCCGGGACGCCCAGGAAAGAATGGCAGTTCTCCGTTGTGCGGAGTCTCTCACCAGGCCCAGACCTAGAAGGCAGGAATGCCAGGCGGGTCAGCCGGGAGGGAAGACACGCCCCTCCATGCCCAGCCAGGGGTTCCCCGCAAAAGAGAGGCCACCGCCCTGCCGCGACCCCGTCCCCAGCCCGCGTCCTAAAGCTCCTCCAGCAGAGCCCGGTATTCTTCCTCGCTGAGGGGTGGTTCCAGACAGGCGGGCTCTTCCAAGTCCTTCAGCTCCCCCGGGGCCTCGGTTTCTAGGAAAGGGTTCGCCTGCTGCAGAAACTCTGGGCACGCCAGGAGCTCATCCAGCAGCAGGCCGGAGGGGAGTGCAGACGAGAGCCCGGGCTCCTGGGGCGGTGGGGAGGGCGCCCGGACGGCTTGCATCTGCTCCTGCCGCGCGGAGCCCTCCGGGGGCGCGGGCTGGGGAGGTGGAGCTGCCCCGGCTTGGGGTTCCCACGCCGCCCCGGCGACCTGGGGCCCCTGGCCCCAGCCCCACCACGGACTGCCCTGGGACGTGGGTGGCGCAAGCACACCTTGGCCCTGTGGCCCAGCTTGAGCGGGCCTCGGCTGTCCCACCGCGCAAGGGCCCGGCAGGCCATCGCGCTGCGGGTCCCGGTCCCCCGGGCATTTGCTCGGGGGGTGCGGGGGCCACCGAGGCGCCTGAGGGTGGGAGAGCGCCCCTTCTGGAGGAGCCAGGGCTGCGTAGGGTGAAGAGCCTGGGGGAAAGCGGGGCTGGATCATTGATCCTGGGGGAAATTTAGAGATACAGAAGTGGTTGTCACCTCTCTGTGGAATCCTGCTCCATACCTGGTCCTTGCCACACAGCCCTTTCTACAGAGAATAGCTCTGGGGCGTTTGGGGATCCCTATGGCCCCAGGTGGCTTCCTGTCCCCCCCTCTGTGCTCCTTTCCTTACCTGCTGGCAGAGCCCAACATGGAGGAGAAGGTTGCCGCCCTGTAAGCCTGAGGGAGCTGTGTCTGACTGGGGTTTCTGCCTGGGGTTTTGCGAAGAGCTACTTATGAATATAGTCTCTCCGGATACCTTGTTTCAAAGGAAGTGAGCATGAGCTAGCAAGTGTAGCAACCCCACAGCTGATAAACAACTTTGTCTTGGTTTTAAACCATCACATCTTCATTTCACATTGGAATAAAGTAAGTGAAACCTGCTACCCCAGCCTCGCCCGTGTGTTCTGTAACCCAGTCTCCTTTGTGAGGACTGTTGAGAGGGCTGTTGTCAGAAAAAGATTATGCATAAATTAAATCAAATGTAAAATTATGCTTATAATGTCACTTGAGTGAAAGGTAAGAGGGTAGAGTCACAGGCATTCAGCTGGGGTTTACCCCACCCATCACTTACCAGGCTCATGACAGTGTGGCACAGGTGAACATCATCTGACATTGGTGACAGAAGAGAAAAGGCTGGCATGAAGGCCAGGTCGGGGAGAGGTGTCAGGCTGTAGGGCCAGGCCCTGGGCATGCTGGACCTGTGAGGTCACTGAACATCTAACTGGCCAGGCACCGGCCCTTTTCACATCAGTTGAGGTAAGAGGATGGGGGAGCACTCTCTGGAAGTCACACTGCGCTGGGAGAATGGAGGAGAGTCTACAACTCACCATCCTAGGGTAGGTTTTAGAGTGAGGTGGACTCTGTTGGAGAGCTACTGAGATGGGAGGAAGCCAGTCCCCCAGGTTCACCTGAGGCCCAGAGCCTATGAAGTAACTGGTGTGTGGGGGAGTGGCCTGTCCCTGTGAAAGGAGAAGTTTAAAGCTATTACAGCTGGTGGCTGCTGCTCAGCCATCCCTCTGCAGAGCAGGCAAGTCCTCAGCTGCATGTGTATCTGAATGTCTTTTGGAGTGTTTACAGAGTCCTCTATGTCCTAGAAATTTTGAAAAGAAAAACAAATTTCAATTCTAACGTTTATTAGTTTCCCTGAGCCAATTGGAAAAAAAAAATATCCTTCACCTCGAAGTTTTAAGTGACACCGAAGTGTAGCCGCCAGTGTCTCGGCCACTGAAGCCTTGTGCATGCCCCCACTAGCAGTTTGATTTGCAGCCTCACGGTTGTGTTGTACTAAATATTCTTTCTTCTGGCCTTGTCCAGTGAAAGGGGTTCACATGGCTGACACCACTTCTTGAGATACGGGCACCATGTAAAGCTGAGAATGGATTGGGTTTAGTTGCTATTGTGCCTCCTCCTCACCCGAGAGGCCCGTTTTTCCTGGTTGATTTATTAAGTGTATTAGTGCTGTCAGTCGCCTTTGGACAACTCAAATGACAAGTGGCTGTTGTTTCATAAAGAAAATGAAGGCTTTAGATGTGAAGCCCTCCTTTTCTCTTCTGCTTCTCTTAGGTGAAAGATTTTATTTTTTAAAAAAGGGTACATAGTGATATCCCAGCAGGTGTAGTGCGATAACTGGCATGTGCTAGGCTATGGTTTCAGTGTGGATGGGCAATTCTTCAAGATGGAAAACCAAGTTTCACTGAGTTGCTGGAGCTGCACTCACCTTTCTCCACATCCCCCACCATGGGCTTTCACTTTTCTCCCGTGCTGGAATTTTTTTCACATCCACATTGTTTATACACACACACACACACACACACACACACACACACACACACACACACACATGCATCTCAGTCTGTCAGTGCAGTGGCTGAATCATGGGTCAGTGCAGCCTCAAATTCTTAGGCTCGAGTGATCCTTTCACATCAGCCTCTCAAATGGCTGGGACTACAGGCATGCAATGCTACACCCAGTCAATTTTAAAATTTTTTTGTAGAGGCTGAGCCTACTTATGTTGCCCAAACTGGTTTTGAACTCATAGGATCCAGCGATCATCCCACCTTGGCCTCTCAAATTGTTTACATTACAGGTGTGAGCTACCAAACTCAGCCAAAAATATATTTTAAAGAACTGTTACAACCAAATCATGAGTTATCATTGCGCCACTGCCCTCCAGCCTGGGCACCAGAGCAAGACCTTGTATCCAAAAACAAAGCAAAACAAAACAAGAACAAAAAAACCTTATAACCAAATTAAACTTCTAAGATTGTGTCATCCTTGTCCCTCCGTGCCCTCCAGCTATCACTGTTAAATATAAACGGTTAGATATGATCAAGAAATTTCTATCTCTCCTCCAGCTGAGAAGAGGTGTTCTGATGCGGCCCAAACATTTTCTCACTGCTACCTCCAGGGTCTGAACTAGCAACCCAAGTCAGGACTTCACACAGAATGGCTGTGGAGCATTTCTAAGATGAGCAAATTTAGGCAACATCATTCTTGCTTATGTATTCCCAGCCCCCGCTGCCCGCCTGATTCCTAATGGCCACCCCACGATGTGGTCAGCAGTGAGGTGCAGCTGGTGAGGGACGCGCTCAGGGATGGGATGAGGGTCTTTCCTGCATTATGAAAATGCCTAATAAGTTGTTAAAAAGATGTCCAAATGTTCTACTTCCTACCCTTAAATAGCTGCTAAGATGCATGACACAACAGATCCTGGTAAGGGAAAGAGCATGCGCATTCAAGTCTCAGCTCACTTCTTAGTTAGCTGTGATACTCTGGGCATGTGACCCCAACTATTCGAGCCTGTTTGCCTGTCCACCCAAGACAATCCTAAGCAAAAACAACAAAGCTAGAGGCATCATGCTACCAGACTTCAAACTACTTCAAGGCTACAGTAACCAAAACACCACGGTACTGGTACCAGAACAGATATATAGACTAATGGAACAGAACAGAGACCTCAGAAATAACACCACAAATCTACAACCTTCTGATCTTCGACAAACCTGACAAAAACAAGCAATGGGGAAAGATTTCCTATTTAACAAATGGTGCTGAAAAAACTGGCTAGCCATATGCAGAAAACAGAAACTGGACCCCTTCCTTACACCTTATA
>NW_026654879.1:0-7929 GCF_009828535.3 Hylobates moloch
AATGACATAAGTAGGCTTCAAGATGGGAATAAAAACAAACTTCGCTGCGCTAAAAGAGCATGTTGTAACCCAATGCAAAGAACCTAAGAATTATAAAACAATACAGGAGCTGACAGCCAAAATAGCCAGTTAAGAGATGAGCATAACCAACTTAACAGAGCTCAAAAAAAAAAAAAAAAAAAAAAGAAACTACTAGAACTTCACAATGCAATCACAGGGATTAGTAGCAGAATAGACTGAGTGGAGGAAAGAATCTCAGCGCTTGAAAACTATCTTCCTGAAATAAGAAAGGTAGACAAGAATACAGAAAAAAAGAATGAAAGGGAATGAACAAAAGCTCTGAGATATACGTGATTATGTAAAGCGACCAAATCTACAACTGTTTGGGGTACCTGAAAGAGATGGTAAAAATGGAATCAAGTTGAAAAATATACTTCAGAATATGACCCAAGAGAACTTCCCCAACCTAGCTATAGAGGCCAACATTCAAATTCAGAAAATGCAGAGAACTCCCTAGTAAGATACTCCACGAGAAGATCATCCCCAAGACACATAATCATCAGATTCTCCAGGATCAAAATTAAAGAAAAATATTTTAAGGGCAGCCAGAGAGAAAGACCAGGTCACCTACAAAGTAAATCCTATCTGACTAACAGCAGACCTTTCAGTGGAAACCCTACAAGCCAGAAAATATTGGGGGATGATATTTAACCTTCTTAAAAGAACCTTCTTTTCTTCTTAAAGAAAAGCATTTTTCAACTCAGAATTTTATATCTGGCCAAACTAAGCTTCATAAATGCAGGAGAAATAAGATGATTTTCATAGAAACAAATGCTGAGGGAATTCATTATCACCAAACCTGCCTTACAAGAGCTCCTGAAGGAAGAAGTAAACATAAAAAAAAAAAAACTGTTTCTAGCCACCACAAAAACACACTGAAGTACACAGACCAGTGAGACTATGAAACAATGACATAAACAAGTCAGCAAAATAACCAGCTAGCATCATGATGACAAGATCAAATCCACACATAACCACGACTAACCTTAAATGTAAGTGGGATGAATGCCCTAATTAAAAGAATGATATGCTGTCTTCAAGAGACCTATCTCACATACAAAGACACACTTAGGCTCAAAATAAAGGGATGGATGAAAATTTATTAAGCAAATGGAAAACAGAAAAAAATCCAGGGTTGCAATCCTAGTTTCTGACAAAACAGATTTTTAACCAAAAAAAAAAAAAGAAAAGAAAAAGAAAGGCAATGATAGTAAAGGGTCCAATTCAACAAGAAAACCTAACTATTATAAATATATATGCACCCAATACAGGAGCATCTAGATACACAAAGCAAGTTCTTAGAGACTGTTAAAGACTTAGACTCCCACACAATAATAGTGGGAGACTTTAACACCCCACTGACCATATTAGACATATCATTGAGAAAGAAAATTAACAAAAATATTCAAGTCCTGAACCCAGGTCTGGATCAGGCAAACCAGATAAGTATCAATATATCTTTCACCCAAGAACAAGAGAACATACTTTCTTCTCATCACCACATGGCACTTACTCTAAAATTGATCACATAATTGACAGTAAAACATGCCTCAGCAAATGCAAAAGAACTGAAATCAAAATAAACAGTCTCTGAGACCACAGCACAATCAAATTAGAATTTAAGATTAAGAAATTTACTGGAAACCATACAACTACATGGAAACTGAACAACCTGCTCCTGAGTGACTCTTGGGTAAATGGTAAAGTAAGGCAGAAATCAAGAAGTTCTTTGAAACTAAAATGAACAAAGATATAATGTAACAGAATCTCTGGGACACACATAAAGCAGTGTTAGGAAGGAAAATTATAGCACTAAATGCCCACATCAACAAGCTAGAATGATCTCAAGTTAACAACCTAACATTAAAACTAAAAAAACTGGAGAACCAAGAGCAAACAAACCCCAAAGCTAGCAGAAGACAAGAAATAACCAAAATAAGAGCTAAACTGAAGGAGACTGAGACACACAAAAAAAAAATTCAAAAAAAAAAAAAAAATGAACAAACCCAGGAGCTGTTTTTTTGAAAAAACTAATAAAATAGATGTAAGAAAGAAGAAAAGAGAGAAGAATCAAATAAACACAATCAGAAATGATAAGGGGACTATTACCACTGATCCTACAGAAATATAAACAACCATCAAATAATACTATAAACACCTCTATGCACATAAACTAGAAAATTGAGAAGAAATAAATAAATTCCTGGACACATACACCCTCTTAAGATGGAACCAGAAAATAATTGAATCTCTGAACATACCAATAACAAGTTCTAAAATTGAGGCAGTAATAAGCAGTCAATCAACCAAAAAAAGCCCAGGACATGGATGGTACTGAAGTCCATTATCCTAAATGAACTGATTCAGGAACAGCAACAAAATAAATATTGCATGTTGTCACTTATTAGTTGGGGCAAAACATTGAATACATATGGAAACAAAGATGAAAATAGTAGAACCTAGGGACTGGTTTATGGGGGAGGGTAGAAGAAAGGCATACTTTGGAAGGCTACCTATTGTGTACTAATACAGTTTGGCTGTGTCCCCACCCAAATCTCATCTTAAATTGTAACTTCCACAATTCCCACATGTCCTGGGAGGAACCTGGTGGGAGGTGATTGAATTACGGAGGTGGGCCTTTCTTGAGCTGTTCTCTTGATAGTGAATGAGTCCCAGAAGATTTTATGGTTTTAAAAATGGGATTTTCTCTGCACAAGCTCTCTTTTTGCCTGCCACCATCCACGTAAGATGTGACTTGCTCCTGCTTGCCTTCTGCTGTGATTGTGAGGCCTCCCCAGCCACATGGAACTGTGACTCCAATTAAACCTCTTTCTTTTGTAAATTGCCCAGTCTGGGGTATGTCTTTATCACCAGCATGAAAATGGACTAAAACAGGTACTATGCTCACTAACTGGGTAATGGGATTATTTTTACACCAAAACTCAGTGACATGCAATTTACTCATGTAACAAACTACACATGTACCCCCAAATCTAAAGTAAAAGTAGAAAAAATTACAAATAAAACAGCTGTGTATAAAGATCTCCAGTAAAAGCAAATACATAGATATATATAAAAGCCAGTATTGCTGTAATTTTAGATTGAAACTCCAGTTATTACTTTTCTACAGGATTTTAAAAAGTATAAAATAATTACAAAACTACTTTAATAAATAAACATTTTTTATGTAGTGTTTGATAACAACATAAAGTGGAAAGACAAAGCTGTACAGGATTAGAGTGTTTGTATGCAATCAAAGTTAAGTTGATATAATTGAAAATACATCATTATTAATTTGGAATATTACATGCAATCCCCATAATAAATACAAAATATCTATACAATATATACAAAAAATAAGAAGAATACCATAACTTATCACTACAAAATAAACTACTAAACATAAAAATGTCAGTAATGGAGGAAATGAAGGACAAAATAAAACTGTAAGATGTAATAAAAACAAATTAAAACTGAAAATATTAAATCCTTCCCTATAAATAACCACTTGATGTAGAAATGGATTAGCTACACAACCAAAGAAATAAATTAGCAAAATGGATTTAAAAAAATAGCATCCCACTATATGCTGTCTACAAGAGACACACTTTAAATTTAAGGACACAAGAGGTTACAAGTAAAAAAAGTGAAAAAAATTTATACAAATAGTAAGCAAAAGAGCTGGGGTGGCTATACTAACATAACACTAAATAGAATTTACATAAAGAAACTGATAGAGACAAAAAAGTACATTATATACTAATAAAAGTATCAATTTACCAACAAGATACAATTTGTATATTCATATGCACCAAACATCGGAGCTCCAAAATATATGAAGGAAACGTTAACAGAATAAAAGGAAGAAATTGACAATTGTGCAATAATAGTGGAAGACTGAAATACATTATGTTTTTGGCTATTTAGGCTGATATAACAAAATATCATAAAATGGGTCACTTAAAAGCCAAAAACATTTATTTTTCACAGTTTTGGTGGCTGACAAGTTCAAGATCAATGTTTTAGCAGATTTGGTGTCTAGTGAAAGCCTGTTTCCTCTTTTATAGATGAAACTTACTTGCTATGTCCTCACATGGAGAGTGAGGCAAAGCAACTCTCTGGGGCCTCTTTTATAAGACCACTACTCCCATTCATGAAGGCTGTATCCTCACAACCTATCACCTTACCAAATGGCTTCACCTTCTAGTACTGTCACTTTTAAAGTTAGGATTTCATTATGTAAATTCTGGAGAGACAAAAACATTTAGGCCATAGCATTTCATTCTTTTTAAACATTTCTTTCTTCTTACATGCAAAATACATTCACTTTATTCCAATATACCTGGAAGTTTTAACTCATTTCATAATCAATGTTAAAGTCTCAGTTTAAAGTCTTATCTAAATGTCATGTAAATAACATATAGATGAAACTGAAGATATGATTTATCCTGAGACAAATTGCCATTCAGCTGTGAAACTGTGAAATTAAACATGTTATGTGCTTCCAAAATGCAATGTTGGGACAGATATTCTTTTTTAAAAGGAATAAATAGAAAATTAAAAAGGAGTAACAGATTTTGAGAAATTTCAATGTGTTAAGGCTCAAGAATAATTTTCTTAGACTCAAGTTTCTGCCTTCCAGGACCACTGGGTGGAAGTCTGCTTTCCAGATCCACTGAAGCAGTGGCCCTTCCCTAACAGCTTTGGGATGCTCCATGTCCATGGCATTTAACTGCAGTGGCCCCACCTCTGTGGTTGCTGTGTGCCTGGGTTGTACACTTGTGGCTTGTCTAAGCTAGAATTTCATGCATACCAGCCTGACATAAAGGAGGTATCCCCACCCTCACAGGCATTTCCCTAGTAGGGACTCTATAAAAAAGGCCTCATCCTCACAGTACATTTCTGTCTGGGCTTTGCAGCTTTCTGGAGCATCCTTTGAAATCCAGGTTGAGGCAGTCACTTTCCCACAGCTTCACTGGGCACAATGCATACCATACTGTAATATGCTGGAGCTACACTTGGGGTGACTGAGGAGCACAGCAAGGGAGTATGATGAGCAGAGCCTTAAGGCTGTGCTAGGCAGCAAGTACTGAGACCCTGTCGATACCTACAGCCCCTTCTTTTTAATTATTTATCTGTCCTGCAGAACCTGGGACTCTGTGCCTTTGATGGATAATGCAAAAATATATTTGGGGTCTTTTAAAAATTATCTTAATGAACAGCACCTGGCCAAGCCATACTGATCTCATTAAATAGTCACTTGGCCACACCTTTGATGTTACTTCTTTACCACATTTTCTCATTTTTTACAGTATAGGCTGAAAGAGAATTTTCCAACCTTTAAGTCCTGCTTCATTTCTTATTAAACATTTAATTATTACATTATTCCCCTTTTCTTGATTATACTGTACCAATTAAAGAGAAGTCAAATTGTGCTTTCAACACTTTGCTTAGAAATTTTTTAGCCAAATGTCCTATTTGGTCACTTGTAAATTCTTTTTTCCACAACACTTGTCAACATGATTCAGCCAAGTCCTTTGCCACTTTATGAGAAGAATTGTGAGCCTATTAGTTTTCAACTAGCATGTTCATTATTTCCAAGTAGACTTCATTGCAATGGCCCTTGCCATTCATATTTTTAGTATTTCCAGTGAAATTCAGATCGTGACCATTTAAGTACACTCTAAGAAGTTTAAGTCCTTGTCTACATAGTTTGTCTTTTCATTATTCTTCACCAGAAGCACCCTTAGCAGTTTGTTTTTGGAAATACAGACTTTTTCTAGCATGCAGTTCAAAATTGTTCTAATCTCCACTCATTACCCAGTTCCAAAAATGCTTCTACCATTTTAGGCATTTGTTACAGTGGCACCCCCACTTCTGGGTACCAATTTTATCTTAGTTTGTTTGGACTTCTATAACAAAATACCATAAATGGGGTGATACATCCACAACAAATATTATTTTTCACAATTCTTGAGGCTGGGACATCTAAGACCCAGAAGAGGGCCTGTTTCTTTGGTTGTAGATGGCACCTTTTAACTGTGTCCTCACAGATCTTTGGGGACTCTTTAATATAAGCACAAATCCCATTCACAAAGATTCCACCCTTATAATCTAATCACCTCCCCAAAGGCCCCATTTTCTAATACCATCAACTTGGGGATTATAATTTTAACAAATGAATTTTTGGGGACACATACATTTACACCATAGCACCTCACTTTCAAAAATGAATAGAACAGCTGGACAGAAGATCAATACAGAAATAGAGGACTTGAATAACCTTATAAACTAATTGTATCTAAGAGACATATGAGGACACTCAACAACAGAATACACATTTTTCTCAAGTATACATTGAAATTGGAAATTTCTAAAAATACATGTTTACTAAGAATAAACTGTGAAAACATAGAAAATTTCATAGACCTATAAAAATAAAGAGATTGAGTTATTAATTAAACATCACCAAACAAAGAAAAGCCCCAAAAGAGATTACATTTCTGGTAAATTCTACGAAATATTTTAAAAAGAATTAATACCAATCATCATAAAATTTTTCAAAAACTTTAAAGAGAATAAAACACTTTAAACCTTATTTGATGATGCCAGTATTACCCTATTACCATATCCAGACAAAGACACTATAAGAAAACAACTCACTAATATCCCTCATAAATATTGATACAATACTACTTAACAAAATACTAGCAAATAGAATGTAACAGCACATTAAAAATATGTGATATGGTTTGGCTCTGGTTCCTCCCCCAATTCTTCTATTAAATTTTAATCCCCATGTGTCAAGGGAGAAACCTGATGGAAGGTGATTGGATCATGGAGGCGGTTTCCCCTATAATACATCAGATCTCATGAGACTCACTCACTATGCTGTTCTCATGATAGTGAGTGAATGTCATGAGATTGGATGTATTATAAGCATCTGGCATTTACCTACTTGCACTTCTCTCTCCTGACACCCCCGTGAAGAGATTCTTGCTTCACCTTCGCCTTCCACCATGATTATAGGTTTCCTGAGACCTTACCAGCTATGTGGAACTGTGAGTCAATTAAACCTCTTTCCTTTATAAGTTACCCAGTCAGAGGTATTTCTTTACAGCAGTGTGAGAACAAACTAATACAGAAAATTGGTATCAATGTAGTGGAGCACTGCTATTAAGATATGGCAAAATGTGGAAGCAACTTTGGAACTGAGTAATGGGCAGAGGTTGAAACAGTTTGGAGGGCTCAGAAGAAGACAGAAAGATGTGGGAAAGTTTGGAACTTCCTAGAGACTCATTAAAATGATTTTGACTAAAACACTGATAGTGATATGGACAACAAAGGACAGGATGAGGTGGTCTCAGATGAAGATGAGGAACTGGAATAAAGGTGACTCTTGCTATGCTTTAGCAAAAAGGCGGGTGGAATTTTGCCCCTGACCTAAATATCTGTGGAACTTTGAACTTGAGAAAGATGATTTAGGGTGTCTGGCAGAATAAATTCTAAGAAGCAAAGCATTCAAGAAGTGACCTGGTTGATTCTGAAAGCCTTCAATTTTATGTGTTCACAAAAAGAAGGTTTGAAATTGGAACTTATGTTTAAAAGGGAAGCAAAGCATAAAGATTTAGAAAATTTGCAGCCTGACAATGTGGTAGAAAAGTCAAACCCATTTTCTGGGAAGAAATTCAAGCGTGCTACATAAATTTGCATAAGTAATAAAGAGCTGAATGTTAATAGCCAAGAAAATAGAGAAAATGTCACCAGGGTATGTCAGGGACCTTCATGGCAGCCCCTTCTATCACAGGACCGGAGGCCTAGGAGAAAAAAATGGTTTCATGGGCCAGGCCCAGGGCCCCACTGCTCCAC